>NC_029790.2:71113583-71169381 GCF_000816755.2 Arachis ipaensis
TCAATGCATATGATTAAATTATTGAATGCATGAACATGTCTTAAACATTTCTTTCACATTTTCATAAAGATATATAACACCTAATTCTCAAACCAAATGTTTCGAAACCCACTTTTCCTACACTTAAATCATAACCAAGGATTCAAATTAAGGACATTATTGTTTTTCGCTTAGAGTTAGTGATGAGCTAAAATAAAAAATAAAAGGGGTAAAATAGGCTCAAATTGGTTTGCAAAGGATAATGAAAGGTAAGGCCATATGGGTATGTAAGCTCAGTGAAACAAAGGCCTCAATCATGTAAGTGTATGCATACATCAAATAATGGAAATATAGAATTAAGCAAGACAAAGATCACAATTTTAGAGAGAAAAATACACACTATAACAGAATATTGGTTGATAAAATGCAACCAATTCAAATAGGTTCAAAAATCTCACAGGTTTTGTGTGTTCGAGCTCTAAACCATGTTCCAGTATAATATTTCTTCAAACAAGTGTAACATTAAATTTTATTCAAATTAGTGAAATGCTCTAAAAGGTTTCTTGAAAAAGAAAATATTACTTCAACCAAGTGGTAAAATATGCACAAAATTAAACAAATATGCAATCAAACATGAAAATGCAACAATGAACAAACAAATAAAATAAAAGTTTTGGTGTTGAGTCAGGAAATAACTAACCTATGGAGATCGGTATCGACCTCCCCACACTTAAAGATTGCACCGTCCTCGGTGCATGCTGAGATGTGCAGGTGGACGGGTTGCTCCAACTGATGCTTTTCTTCAAGATTTTGCAGATGGACTTGTCTGTCTCCCCATGCAAACGTCTTCCGGTTCCCTTCCGGGTGGCCATCCTGAAAGAAGAAGGAAAAGAAAAATTAACCCAAAAATAAAGATAGAAAATAAATAAAATATGGGTGTTAATGCCAGATAATAAGGGTCTCAATTACATGGTAGCTACAACATGCAACTGAGAAAACAATAGAAGCCATGGCATGCCAGTGGTACAAAATGTACAACAATGGAAAAGAGAGTGGGGAAGGAGAGATAATATAAATTCATGTCAATGTAAAAGTAATACAGATATAAAAAATTGGCATTGATTTAAATAATATTACTCAATCAGAATTAAACAAGTCATTAAGCACCAAGAAAATACCAGAAAAGATGTAACAGTTGAATAAGAACATTTGAACACCAATGGTAAAATAATAAATTTAGAAAAATAAAAATATGCAATGAATGAAAATATGCAATTAAATTAAATAAAATAGAATGAAGGTGAAAAGGAATGAGAAGTGAAAGAAATAAAGTAAGAAAGAAAGCGAAAAGAATAAGAAAAGATAGAAAATTAGAATTAGAGAAGAGAAGATAAAAAAATTGGCACTAATTTGGATAGGTTGTGCGACGCTAGCGACGCGGACGCGTGAGTGATGCGGTCGCGTGGTGCGCAATAAGTTCAGGTGACGCAGACGCGTGGGTCACGCGATCACGCGGCCTGATTTGTGCGATTGGCGCAAGTGCAGCCTCGCATTCGCACAACTCTCTGTTCAGTTTGCTTATTGCCAAAATTTGGGGTGACGCGATCGCGTGGTTGACGCGATCGCGTGGATGGCCTTATTTCCAATATGACGCAGACGCGTGGGTGACGCGTTCGCGTGGGAGGACTTGGGCTTCTAGCACGAGTCCAGCCCTACTCCAGCACAACTTTCGGCCATACACCCTTTTGACGTCGATTTCAGGTCACGCGGCCGCGTGGGTGACGCGGTCGCATGGGAGGCCAATGTTCCCACCTGACGCGGACGTGTCAGCGACGCGGTCGCGTGGGGTCAAATTATGCTAAAAGCGTGCCTCCAGCCACGCTATCGCGTGACTTTCTGTTCGTCTTCTTTTCTTCTCATTGCACTGGTGACGCGGACTAGTCAGCGACGCTGCCGCGTCAGCGACGCTGCCGCGTCGCGTGCGTGCTTTTTTTTATCTGAAAAAATGCAGAATGCAGTGTTAATATGAATGTGATGCAAAGCTCCAGGTTCAATATAATAAAATAAAATAAAACTCGAAAACAAATAAACTAAATAAAAAATGAAAAAGGAACGATTATACCATGGTGGGTTGTCTCCCACCTAGCACTTTTAGTTAAAGTCCTTAAGTTGGACATTTGGTGAGCTCCCTGTTATGATGGCTTGTGCTTGAACTCATCCAAGAATCTCCACCAATGTTTGTGATTCCAATGGCCTCCGGGATCCCAAACTAGGCGCAGAAAGCCTTCGAGTAAGTTAAAGCAAGTGACAAGGCCCCAAGAGTGTTGATTTCTAGATTGAATTCCGGGGTCCCAGACGCCTTTGCACCCATCGTCTTGTTGATCATCATTTTTCCACTTGGGTGGTGAACAGTCAGAATTCTCACTGAGACATCCAAACAGCTTCCTAGACCCATTCAGTTGAGCTTTATACCAACCTTTGCATTTAAACTTAAAGCTTCCAACCATAATGAACTTTGCAGGACAGTTCTTACCAATGACCCTCTTCCTCTTACTCTTAATGCCACAAAGAGCTCTAAGTTGACCATCCGTCTCCAGTAGCCCATATTCAAGTGGAATTAGAAAGCTAAGGGATATGAATTTTACCCACTTGAATGTTGTGAAGGATGATGGCAACTTAGGGGGAGGTATTTTTAATGAAATTGCAAGCTCCACTCCCCTGTGCTCTTCTCTGATAATTACCACCTCTTTGCAAGCTTCTTCAATTTCAACCTCTTCCTCTTGGTAGCTTTCTTCTAATTCAATCCTCTCTTTACTGCTTTCCAAGGGCATGGGAGGTTGTGCTTCTTTCTCTTTAATCTCCATCTCTTGATCAACCTCTTCCAAGTCTTCAACTATCATATGCCTTGGAGGTTGTACACCCTCCTCAACATCAAATGCAACCGTCTTGGAAGGAGGTTCTATGTCTTGACTTTCCCATGGAGGTTCAGCATCTCCTAAGTCTGCAACCACTTCTTCTTCTTCGATAATTACAGCTTCCTCCACTTGTTCCAGTCATGCAACGTACTGTCCATTGGAGTTTCTAATATCTCCTTCATGCTACGTTCTTCATTAGATTGCCCACATGAAGCCATGGGAGCATTTTGAGTGTCCGAGCATCGGGAACCTAATAGACTTATCGCTTGATTTAGTTGATATAGAGTTGCATGAAATCGATCCGCTGCTTCTTTGAGATGATCCCTTGATTCTTCCTTCACTAATTCTTCAACCACTCCTTCGACTTTAAGGGTTTTTACTACCTTCACCCTTAGGGCCTCCTCTAGCTCCTTATGAAGTATAGATTCGCGAAGATGATCCCTTCTCTCTTGTTTCATGTCAATAGCATCATTGGGATCATGTTGCTCTTGGATTGATGGATGTGGGTGCTCTTCCATGGATGGTGGTGATGGGATGGAGAGATCATTCTGTGGTTGAAAAGGAAGTGCACTAGAGCTTGAGGGTTGATTGTTGAAGGTGTTTGGTGGTCCGATTTGGGCGAAGAGAGCTTGTATAGTAGAGTTTAGATCGGCAAGTGCTTTCTCCATGGAGGTTTGGGGTGGATAGGAGGGTTCATTTGGCTCATAAGGTGTTTGGTATGGTGGATACGGGTTAGGGTCATATGGAGGTGAATGGTTGTAGGTGGCTTGTGAGTATGGTGGTTCAAAGTTGTGTTGAGGAAAGGGTTTATAGGCATATGTTGGTGGTTGTTGATAATCCATTGGAGGTGGTTGTTGCCAAGAGGGTTGATCAAATCCTTGTGGCTCCTCCCATCTTTGATTGTTCCAACCTTGATGCCTATTCTCATTGTAATTTCTTCTTCCTGCAACATAATTGTAACCAGACTCACAGCGATGGGGGTGAGAACTCATGATAGTAAATAAAAATTAAAAACAAAAAAATAAAAACAAATTTAAATTAAAAGGTTATTTAAAGTTTGAATTTGAAAATTAAATTTTGAAATTTTGAATTTTAAATTTTTGAATTTTGAATTTTTGAAATTTGAAATTTGAAAATTTTTAAATTTGAATTTTGAAAATTTTTAAATTTGAATTTTGAAATTTGATTTTTTGAAATAAGATAAGATAAAATAAAATTTTAAAATAAAAACCAATAACCTCTTAACTTAAGAAAAAACAAAAATAAAAACAAAAATAAAAACAAATAAACAAGCAAAAATAAAATATTTACAATAACCAATAATAAGGCACACGTTTGCAATTCCCCGGCAACGGCGCCATTTTGATGAGAGAACTTTTGCATGGTCTAGAAATTTGCGGATAAATCCTCGTTGCAAGTATAGTTTCAAAACCTTCAAAAGTCCTTTCACACAAATGTTTTGGTTGTCACAAGTAACAAACCCCTTTTTATTATTGATAACCGAGTATTTAAACCTCGGGTCGTCTTCTCAAGGAATTGCAGGGAGGTATGTTCTTATTATTGGTTATGAGTTTGTAAATTAGGGGTTTTAGAAATTAGGGAGCAGTATGTTGCATAAGAAGAATAAAATAAATAAATAACTATAAAATAAACTCTTGGCAAGGTATGAAAACAGAAAGTCCTATCCTGGTTATCCTTATCAATTGTAATGAGAATTGGATTTTTCTCCCACTTTGTTGACCTCTAACTATGAAGGGAAGTTAAGTGGATGAATTAATTTTTATTCCTCAAGTCCTAGTCTTTCCTTGGGAAAGGATAGAGTTATTGGAACTCGAATTATTTCTTGAAGAATTCCAATTTTTAATCAACAATGAGTTTGATAACTCAAGTGTTTCCAATGATTCAACCAAAGCCAAAAGGGAAGAAAGTCTACTTGAATGAAAATAACTTGGATAAACACAGAGCATTAATAAATTAAAGAGAGCAATCATAAGTCTGAAATACCTCAAATTATATTAAACAAAATATTCAAATCATAACATGGAAAAGTTCATAAATTAAATTGGGAAAATAAATAAAAATAAAGAACCTGTGATTGAGAGTCGCTCCTAAAACTAAGAGAAATCCTAAATCCTAATCCTAAGAGAGAGGAGAGAACCTCTCTCTCTAAAAACTACATCTAAATCTTAAAATTGTAAATATGAGAGTGTGATTATGAATGGATACATACCTCCAGTTTACAGCCTCTAATCTGTGTTTTCTGGGCCGAGAACTGGGTCAGAAACAACCCAGAATTCGCTGGTTGCGAATTCAACATGCTGAATTTTCGTCACTGCGACGCGTCCACATGGAGCACGCGGTCGCATCGCCTAGCGGTCGGGCAACTATGGAATATTATATATCAAATCGAAGCCCCAGACATTAACTTTCCAATGCAACTAGAACAGCGTCGTTTGGACCTCTATAGCTCAAGTTATGACTATTTGAATGCGAAGAGATCAGACTGACAGCTTTGTTGTTTCTTCAACTTCTTGTACTCCTTCCACTTTTGCATGCTTCTTTTCCATCCTCCAAGCCATTCCTGCCCTATAATCTCTAAAAGCACTTAACACACATATCAAAGCATCTAATGGTAATAAGAGAGGATTAATAATAAGCAAATATAAGATCAAAGAAGCATGTTTTCAATCATAGCACAAAATCAGGAAGGAGTTGTAAAACCATTCAAATAGTATGAATAAGTGGGTAAAGAGTTGATAAAATCCACTCAATTGAGCACAAGATAAACCATAAAATAGTGGTTTATCAGTGCCAAGCCAGTGCATTTTTGTGGCGTTTGCTTCATGTGGCACGCTTGTTTCACACGCCCAGCTTCTTGTTTGTCTTCTTCCCAATTTTTTATGCTTTTCTCACCTGCAATTCAGCACAACTCATCTCAAAGTAGTGTACTATAATATTCGTTAAATAATGCATGAATTGTACTGATCAAATGAGGTTTATGCTCTTTTATGGTCTTCTTTATGCAAGAAAGAAGGGTAAATGATGCAAGTCATCTTGTGGCATTGGGATTAGCAATTGATCTTCGCCTCTTCTCATGAGCAATTAGATAAAGAGATTGGCAACTGTTTGTGATAAGAGAAATTGAACCACCAAGAGATTGGGAATCAATTACTCACAATCCGCCATAGATCTACTCACATGATTGAGAAGGGATTGATCACCATTAATTCCTGACAAATCAACATCTCTGATCCCTAGTGTTCTCATTGATAAACCCCAATTTTGTGGTTTATCTTATGCTTAATTTAGGGGATTTTATCACCTTTTCTCACATTTATTAGATGAAATAGCATAGTTTTGTAATTCTCCCTTAATTTGTGCTTAAGTGTAAAAACATGCTTTTTAGGCCATTAAATTGGTGATTTTAATTCACTTTAATTCCATTTGATGCTTTGATGTGTTTGTTGAGCAATTTCAGATTTATAAGCAAGTATTGGATGGAAGAAATGAAGAGGAAAGCATGCAAGTGGAGAATTCATGAAGAAATGAGCAAAATGGAGAATTGAGGGCCACGCGCACGCGTCATGCACGCGTACGCGTGCATTGAAGATTCGCAAGCCACGCGCACGCGTCAAGCACACGTACGCGTGAGTAGAGGTTTTTCCAGCGACGCGCACGTGTCAAGCACGCGCATGCGTGATGTTCGGCACGTGACCCACTTAACGTGAAATCGCTGGGGGCGATTTTTTAGCTGCCCAGGCCCAAATCCAACTCGTTTCTGAGAGTATTTCATGCAGAATTCAAGCTTGAGCAAGGGGGAACTTGGTTAGTCATGATGAGCCTTTAGTTAGTTTTCTAGAGAGAGAAGCTCCCTCTTCTCTCTAGAATTAGGTTAGGATTAGGTTAATTTCTCTTAGATCTAGGTCCAATTTCATGTTTTCATCTTGTTTCCTTTATGAATTCTTGCTTCTGCACCTTCATTCTCTTAGTTTGTGATGTTAATTTTACTTTTATGCCTCTTTTATGTTCATGCACTCATGTTGGATTTGGATCTCTTTTAATAAAATTTGATATTAATGTTCTTTTAATATGATTTGAGTTGTTGATTTACTTTTCTTGCAATTGGTATTTGGTAGATTTATGTTTCTTGCAATTTTACTATGCTTTCCTTTTATGTCTTCCAAGTGTTTGACAAAATGCTTGGTTGGATGTTAGAGTAGATTTTATTCGATTAGTGAGTTGACTAGGACATTTGGATTGGGATTAGCTAGTCTTATTAGACTTTCTTCGAGTGTGAAGATAATATGATACCTTCTTCCATCATCGGGGATGACGTAATAAGATAAATTCTTGTTTATTATTGTGACATGATTAACTAGTCTTGTTTGACGTTCTCCCTATCTGAAGATAACATGATACCTTCTTCCATTTGTTGGAGTTGACTAAATAAGATGAATTAATCATTGTATGACTAGGATAGAAAGCCTATATTCTAAGCCCTTGCCATGGATGTCTCTCTCTTTATTCCTTGCTCCCTTTAATTGCTTGCTTGATTTACTCTTCTTGTCATTTAAATTCTTGCCCATTTAATTTCTTGCCCTTTTACCAATCAAACCCCTTGTCCCTTCATAGCCAATAATTGACCACTTCATTGCAATTCTTTGTGAGACGACCCGAGGTTTAAATACTTCGGTTAATTCTTATTGGGGTTTGTACTTGTGACAACCAATATTTTTGCATGTGAGGATTCTTTGTTGGTTTAGAACTATACTTGCAACGAGATTTCATTTGAGGAAATTCTAAACCATACAAGAAACCGAACATCAAAATGGCACCATTGCTAGGGAATTGAAAAGGTGCTATATGATGACAAGTCATCTTATGCTAGCTTTACAAGCATTTTTCATTAGTTTCATTAGGTTTTATGCACTTTCTTGCACAATAAGTAAGTAATTAGAGTGGATTTTCATGATTATTTTGAATCAATCAACCATCATTTATTTTACACAAAATCATAGGGTTTATGCTAGAATTAATTGATTTCATGAATGATGCAAAGACCCTGTGAAGTTGGTGATACTTTGATTGTTTGTTTGGTTGCTTGTAGGTGAAGAAATGGAGAAAAGGGGGAGGCCAATTAGGGAAACGTTGCGTTCACAAAGAGAACGCTATGCTTAGCAACATTTTGGCTAGCGTTCATTAGCAAAGTGAATACCACGTTCACTAAGTGAACATTTTCGGAAAAACTGTGCTTGGAAGCAAGGATTGTTGGCCAACCAAGAGGAAGCGCTCAAAGGAATCAACGTAGCGCTCAACCAAGGGAGCGCTAGAAGAAGCGCTCGACCAAGGGAGCGCTAGGTAGTGCTCAAAGAATGAACGAAGAGCTCACTAAATGAGTGCTGGGTGAGCAATAAATCGCGCAACAAGGCGCATAACAAAAGGAGCGCTCAACAAGTGAACTTAGCGTTCACTAAGTGAACGCCAGGGAGCAAAAATTGAGCACGTGACGAGGCACGCATGGTGGTGCACGAATTGTAAATCACACTTTTCACAACTCGTAACACTAACCAACAAGTGCACTGGGTCTCCCAAGTAATACCTTACGTAAGTAAGGGTCGATCCCACGGAGATTGTTGGCTTGAAGCAAGCTATGGTTATTTTGTAATTCTTAGTCAGGAAATTAATAATAAAAATGGTTGGGTTTATGAAAAGTAATTAACAAAAAATAAATAATACTTGTTATGCAGTAATGGAGAATAGATTGAGGTTTTGGAAATGCTCTGTCTTCTGAATCTCTGCTTTCCTATTGTCTTCTCCTTCACGCACGCAGGTCTCCTTCCATGGCAAGTTATATGTTGGTGGATCACCATTGTCAATGGCTACCATCCATCCTCTCAGTGAAAATGGTCCAAATGCACTGTCACCGCACGGCTAATCATCTGTCGGTTCTCACTCATGTTGGAATATAATCCATTGATTCTTTTGCGTCTGTCACTACGCCCAACACTCGCAAGTTTGAAGCTCGTCATAGTCATCCCTTCCCAGATCCTACTCGGAATACCACAGACAAGGTTTAGACTTTTTGGATCTCAGGAATGGCCGCCAATAATTCTAGCCTATACCACGAAGACTCTGATCGTGAACCAGGAGGCTAAGAGATACACACTCAAACAAGTGCAGATAGAACGGAGGTGGTTGTCAGGCATGCGTTCATAGGTGAGAATGATGATGAGTGTCACGGATCATCACATTCATCAGAGTGAAGTGCAAGTGAATATCTTAGAATAGAAACGAGCGTGATTGAATGAAAAACAGTAGTAATTGCATTAATTCATCGAAACACAGCAGAGCTCCTCACCCCCAACCATGGGATTTAGAGACTCATGCCGTCAGAAATACAATATGAAGTGTAATAATGTCATCCGGTTCAAACTAAATCTCTAAACATAGTTTTTATAATAAGCTAATGACCTAGGTTTTCAGAAAATGAGTAAACTAAGATAGATAGTGCAGAAATCCACTTTTGGGGCCCACTTGGTGTGTGCTTGGGCTGAGCATTGAAGCTTCCATGTGTAGAGACTTTTCTTAGAGTTAAACGCCGAGTTGCTGCCTGTTTCTGGCGTTTAACTCCAGTTTTTATGCCAGTTCTGGTGTTTAACGCCAGAATAGGGTAAAGACTTGGCGTTAAATGCCAATTTGCGTCGTCAAAACTTGGGCAAAGTATGGAATATTATATATTTCTGGAAAGCCCTGGATGTCTACATTCCAACGCAATTGAGAGCGCGCCAATTGGTCTTCTTTAGCTCTAGAAAATCCATTTTGAGTGCAGGTAGGTCAGAATCCAACAGCATCTACAGTCCTTTTTCAGCCTCTGAATCAGATTTTTGCTCAGGTCCCTCAATTTCAGCCTGAAAGTACCTGAAATCACAGAAAAATACACAAACTCATAGTAAAGTCCAAAAATGTGATTTTTGCATAAAAACTAATAAAAATATACTAAAAAATAGCTAGATCATACAAAAAATTATATGAAAATACCCCCAAAAAGCGTATAAAATATTCGCTCATCACAACACCAAACTTAAACTGTTGCTTGTTCTCAAGCAACTAGATAAATAAAATAGGATAGAAAGAAAATAAAGAGGCAATAACATCTCAGAGTTTCATATGAAGCTCAAATTCTCATTAGATGAGCGGGACTAGTAGCTTTTTGCTTCCGAACAGTTTTGGCACCTCCATTTATCCTTTGAAGTTCAGAATGATTGGCATCTATTGGAACTCAAAATTCAGATTATGTTGTTGATTCTCCTAGTTTAGTATGTTGATTCTTGAACACAGCTACTTTATGAGTCTTGGCCGTGGCCCTAAGCACTTTGTTTTCCAGTATTACCACTGGATACATAAATGCCACACACACATAACTGGGTGAACCTCTTCAGATTGTGACTTAGCTTTGCTAAAATCCCCAGTTAGAGGTGTCCAGAGTTCTTAAGCACACTCTTTTTGCCTTGGATCATGACTTTAACTGCTCAGTCTCAAGTTTTTCACTTGACACCTTCACGCTACAAGCACATGGTTAGGGACAGCTTGGTTTAGTCGCTTAGGCCAGGATTTCATTCCTTTAGGACCTCCTACCCATTAATGCTCAAAGCCTTGGATCCTTTTTACCCTTGCCTTTTGGTTTAAAGGGCTATTGGCTTTTTCTGCTTGCTTGCTCTTCTTTCTCTCTTTTTTTTTTCACAAGTTTTGTATTCGCTGTTTTTTCTTGCTTCAAGAATCAATTTTATGATTTTTCAGATTATCAATAACATTTCTCCTTTTTCATTATTCTTTCAAGAGCCAACAAATTTAACATTCATAAACTTCACTATAAAAAATTATGCACTGTTTAAGCATTCATTCAGAAGACAAAAAGTATTGCCACCACATATAAATAATTTGAATTATTCTTATTAAGAACTCGAAAATAAAATTGCCTCCTTATTCTAAAAAATCTACCATTTTATTCATGTTTAATGATAATGAGAAAAATAAATTATAGCTTAATTGGAGATAATAAGAATATAAAAATAAAGATACTAATTACTATTATTCATATGACTCCTAAGGTAGATCTCTAATAGCAAAAGTTATCACAGAGTTAAGATTAGGACTCAACAACCTTTATCTTGGGAGATGGATACTCCTTCAATCTGTGGGGTGTCTGGCCCTTCAAGAGACAGCTTGTGGCGCTTCAGCTCCTGTAGTTCATGCCCTTACTTCTCTTGTTCCTTCAGCAGTTTACAAAGCATGTTGTTTTGAGTTTGCTGCTCTTCTTTCAGTTGATCCATAGCTTCTTGCAACTTGGTGACAGATGCTTCTAGGCGGGTCCAGCAGTCAATCTAAGGGATTTCTGGGAGGAACTCCTGTGCTCTCTTTTTGATGGAGTTATCCTGCACTTGTTGTCCTTCCATTAGCTTTTTGGTGATTGGGTGCTCGACTAAGATATACTCATCCACTCCCATCTTCACCCCAGCATCTTTACATAGCAGAGATATTAGACTTGGGTAAGCCAATTTGGCGTCAGTGGAGTTCTTGTTTGCAATTGTGTAAAGCTCACAAGAAATCATATGATGAATCTCCACTTCATTTCCCAACATAATGCATTGGATCATCATTGCTCTTTTGATAGTGACTTCAGAGCGGTTGCTGGTGGGAAGTATAGAACGCCCAATGAAGTCCAGCCAGCCCCTAGCAATTGGTTTGAGATCTCCTCTCTTGAGTTGATTTGGGACACCCTTTGTATTGGTTATCAACTTGGTTCCAGGGATGCATATGTCCTCTAGAACTTGGTCTAAGCGCTTATCAAATCTTACCATTCTCCTATTAAAGGATTCTAGATCATCTTGTAGTTGAGGCAGCTTGAAGACCTCTCTTATTTTGTCCTGGTGGAAGTAAATAATCTTCCCTCTGACCAATGTTCGAAAGGTATAGAAGGCGGCCCCTGTTAATCTCTGCTTATCTGTTTGCCACAAATTTGAGTAGAATTCCTGAACCATGTTTCTACCCACCTTTGTCTCAAGATTAGCCAGAATTTCCCAGCCTCTTTTTCGAATCTGCTCTTGGATCTCCGGATATTCGTCTTCTTTCAAATCGAATTTAACTTCTGGGATCACTAATCTCAGACCCATTATTTTGTAGTAATGGTCTGCATGTTCTTTTGTTAAGAACCTCTATTGATTCCAAAGTGGTTTTGGAATATTCTCTTTCTTGCCTCTTGAAGTGGTTTGTTTTCCTTTAGGAGCCATGATCTTAGTGAGTCTTAGCTCAGTGATCACGAAAAGCACACCAAACTTAGAGGTTTGCTTGTCCTCAAGCAAATGAGAGGAATAGAAGGAGAGACAAATTCGAATTGTGGAGGAGAGGGGGTGGCCGAATGTGAATTTAAAGAGGAGGGGGTGGGTTCGAAAATTTTGAAAAAGGTATACTAGAAGATATGATTTAAAAAAAATAATTATGATATGCAAAAGATGTAGTTTTAAAATTGAAAAGATAAGAAAGAGATTTGAAAAAGATAAATCTAATTTTTAAAAAGATAGTACGATGATTTGAAAAAGATTTGAAAAGAAATTGAAGAAGAATAAAGAAAGATTTTTTTAGGCTTGAAACTATTTTGAAATTGAAAAATTAGGATTTGTAACATGTTCATGTAAGAAATCATGAATAGAAACATGAAAATTTGAAAAAAATTGAAGTGAAAAACAAACATCCTCCCCTCCACACTTCTGGCGTTTAACGTCCAGTTGTTGCTTATTTTGGGCGTTTTTCTAAACGCCCAGGATGCTACAATTCTGGCGTTTAACGCCCAGAAAGGTATCTTTACTGGCGTTAAACGCCCAGTAAATGCTTCTTTTGGGCGTTTAACACCCACAATTCCCTTTACTGGTGTTTTTATGACAGTGAGGTCCTTTTCTCTGCTTTATGCTCTGAATTCTTCTGTAACTCTGTGAACTCCTGCAATTGTTAATCATTCTTAAAGATAATTTATATAAAACTCATATAATTATTATTTGCATAACAAATAAACATTGCTAATGGCTGTGTTGCCTCCCAGCAAGCGCTTCTTTATTATCTTTAGCTGGACTTTACTGAGCTTTAATCTAGTCTCAGCTTTGAGCATTCTTGCTCAACATTACCTTCAAGATAATGCTTGACTCTCTGTCCATTAACAATGAACCTCTTATTAGAGTCAATATCTTGAAGCTCTACATACCCATATGGTGACACACTCGTAATCACATATGGTCCCTTCCACCGAGATTTCAGTTTCCCGGGGAACAATCTAAGCCTAGAGTTGAACAGCAAAACTTTCTGGGTGACAGTTTCTTGTCATGCCACCTTTTTGCTTTCTCCTTGTAAATTTTTACATTTTCAAAAGCATTGAGTCTGAATTCCTCTAGCTCATTCAACTGGAGCAATCTTTTCTCTCCAGCTAACTTGGCATCAAGATTTAGGAATTTGGTTGCCCAGTAGGCCATGTGTTCCAGTTCCACTAGCAAATGGCATGCTTTCCCATACACAAGAGGGTATGGAAAGGTCCCTATAGGAGTCTTGAATGCTGTTCTGTATGCCCACAGAACATCATCCAGACTTCTTGCCCAATCCCTTCTATGGGTAATTACAGTCCGTTCTAGGATTCTTTTTAGTTCTCTATTAGAGACTTCATCTTGCCCATTTGTCTGTGGATGATATGGAGTTACTACTTTGTGGCTAATTCCATATCAGACCATAGCAGAGTAAAGTTGTTTATTACAGAAGTGAGTGCCCCATCACTGATTAGTACTATAGGGACACCAAACCTGCTAAAGATATGTTTCTGGAGGAACTTCAGCACTGTCTTAATATCATTAGTGGGTGTTGCAATTGCCTCTACCCAATTAGATACATAGTCTACTACCACCAGAATATACGTGTTTGAGTATGATGGTGGAAAAGGCCCCATGAAGTCAATACCCCATACATCAAATAACTCAATCTCCAATATCCCTTGTTGAGGCATGGCATAACCATGAGACAGATTACCAGCACTCTGGCAACTGTCACAGTTACGTATAAACTTTCGGGAGTCTCTATAGAGAGTAGGCCAGTAGAAGCCACATTAGAGAACCTTGGTGGTTGTGCGCTCACCTCCGAAATGGCCTCCATATTGTGATCCATAGCAATTCCATAAGATCTTCTGTGCCTCTTCCTTGGTCACACACCTACGGATTATTCCGTCTGCACATCTCTTAAAGAGATATGGTTCATCCCACAAGTAGTACTTTGCATCAAAAATTAATTTTTTTGTTTGTTGCCTGCTGTACTCTTTGGGTATGAATCTTACAGCTTTATAGTTTGCAATTTCTGCAAACCATGGTGATTCCTGAATGGCAAACAATTGCTCATCCAAAAAGGTTTCAGAGATCTCAATAGAGGGGGAGGACGCCCCTTCTACTGGTTCTATTCGGGACAGATGATCAGCTACTTGGTTCTCTGTCCCTTTTCTGTCTCTTATTTCTATATCAAACTCTTGCAGAAGCAACACCCATCTTATGAGTCTGGGTTTTGAATCCTGCTTTGTAAGTAGATATTTAAGAGCAGCATGGGCAGTGTACACAATCACTTTTGATCCTACTAAGTATGATCTAAACTTGTCAATGGCATAAACCACTGCAAGCAACTCTTTTTCTGTGGTTGTGTAATTTTTCTGTGCATCATTTAAAACATGGCTAGCGTAATAAATGACATGCAGAAGCTTGTTATGCCTTGATAAATCCCGATCTCGTGATTTATCTTGTGCTTATTTTGGGGATTTTGTCACCTTTTCTTGCATTTATTCAATGAAATAGCATGGTTTTGTAATTCTCCCTTGAAATTTTGCTTAAGTATAAAAACGTGCTTTTTAAGCCCTAAATTGGTGATTTTAATTCACTTTAACTCCATTCGATGCCTTGATGTGTTTGATGAATGAATTCAGGTCCATAAGGCAAGTATTGGATGGAAGAAATGAGGAGAAAAGCATACAAAAAGGGAGAATGCATGAAGAAACAAAGATTGGGAATGCACCAAAGGACGCGCACGCGTACATGCCGCGTCCGCGCGGGTTGAGAATTTGCCAATCGACGCACACACGCACATGGCACGCACGCGCCGATACTCTCACGTGGCCCACTTGAAGGCGAAACGCTGGGGGTGATTTCTGAGCTGCCCAGGCCCAAATCCAACTTGTTTCTGAGTGTATTTCATGCAGAATTGAAGTCCAAGCAGAGGGGGAGCAATTAGTTTAGCCAACATGAGCCTTTAGTTAGTTTTTTAGAGAGAGAAGCTCCCTCTTCTCTCTAGAATTAGGTTAGGATTAGGTTAGATTATTTTAATTTCATGTTTGATTACTTGATCTCATCTTGCTTCTTTGATAATTTCTCATCGCTACATCTTGACTCTCTTAGTTTTTATGTTAATTTCTCATTTTGCTCTCTTTTGTGGTGATGACTCATGTTGGATTTATTTACATTTCAATTTTGATGTTGATGTTTCTTTGGTTGATGAATTGAGTTGTGATCTCCCTTTCTTGCAATTAATAGTGGTAGATTTTAGTATCCTTGCAATTTATGATCTTGACTTTTATTGCATTCTAAGTGTTTAATGAAATGCTCTCTTTAGTTTTTGAGTAGTTTTGTCAACTTTTGGCCTAAGCCAAGGGACTTGAGTGATCTTGAGTTTTTGGGCATAATGGGTTTGGTGATTTGAGAACCCTGGGTGATCAATTTGAAGCCCGTTGACGCTAACCCACTACTAAGCCAATTAGTAGGTAGGTTAGGACTTAGGGGTGGATGTGATCAAGCCTATTTAACATACTTCATGTCTAGGAGTAAATGTTACGTACTTAAGGCTTCGAGAAGTAGACTTAATGGGTTGGCCTCTCATAATTGTCAATAATTGGTTTGTTAAATGGGATGGTGATCTCAAGTACCCAAGTCTTAGCCAAGAGTTCTTTATTTTGCTTTCTTTACTTACTTAATCAGTTTACTTTCTTGCCATCTCATAAACAAAACCCCCTTTTTCTACCCCATCATATCCAATACGCATGCCTTACATTGTTTCCTAGGGAGACGACCCGAAGTCCAAATACTCTGGTTAAAATTCATTGGGGTTTGTTACTTGTGACAACCTAAATTTTTGTATGAAAGGACTATTGTTTGGTTTAGAAACTATACTTTAGAACGAGAATTCATTAGTGGAATTCTAGACCACACAAAAGTTCGTTCATCAAAATGGCGCCGTTGCCGGGGATCCAATGGTGCTATGTTATTGGCTATTGTATATATTGTGAATAGCTTGAACTTTGGTTTGTTTACCAGTTTTTACTAGTTAGGATTTTATTTTCTTTATTTTTTTATTGCCCTTTGTTTTTATTTTCTCTTTCATTATGAATTCTCATCCTTTTGGCTATGAGTGTAGTTCAAACTATGTTGTAGGAAATGGAAGCTCTAATGAGGATATGCATCAAGGATTTGAGAATCAAGGATGGGAGAAACCTCAAGCTTATGAACAACCTTCATGGCAACAACCTCCTACGAACTCTTATGGGTATAATTCTGATCCTAATGTATACCAGTCCAACGTGTGTGATGACCCTTATTGTGGTTATCAACCACAATCATCATATGCATGTGACCTCATTCCTCGATATAGCCACACATCATTCTCACAAGCTTCACATCACCATTCACCTCTACATGACCATAACTCATACAAACCATATCAACCACCATTCGAATCACATATAGAACAACCACCATCCTAATACCAATATTCCCAAGAACCACAAATTCCACATACACCACCTCAAGAACTCCACCAATATGAACTACCTTCCGATTACGACAATCTTCCCTTAACCAATGAATTCTCTCTTCCAACACCACTTCCCGATGAAGCCTTCATATTAGAACTGAGAGACCTTAAATCTTGCATCTTAAGACGGCAAGAGGAGGATGAAACTAAGTTTAAGGAGCTAAGAGCAAGGATAGCTAGTATGGTGGAAGCCGTGAATCACTTAACGTCCCACCTAAGTTCATGCACCTTAAGTACCCCCATTGTTGAATGTGGAGAAATAATCAAGGAGCTTAGTGAGGATAGGAACTTGAAGCTCCATGGTGAAGAAGAAGAATTGAAGCAAGAAGGGCAACAAGAGGAGAAGATAGAGATTAGCAAACAAAAGGAAGTAGTAGATGGATGTTTAGGATACGTTGAGCACATAAAGGAATCTCGAATTGAAGAACCCTCTTCCAGGAAGTTTGGAGGTGATATTGAAGAGAAGAGTAATGTAGCGGAAGTAAACAGAGAGTTTAAGGAAATTGATTAAGAAGTGGATTCCATCACTAGTGATTTTTTGCCCATGTTGATCAATTCCTTTGACGATCTTGTTGAACCTTCCCCCAGTGGATCAGAAAGCAAGGTTGAGGAAGACTTGAAACCTCCAAAGCCTACTGAGGGTGAAGAACTGGGAGAAGTATTCCAAGCAACAGGCGCTCCTATCTATGATGATTCCGAATCAACATATGATCCTTTTGAGTTTGAAGAGTCCTTCCCTAAATTGCCTAGACTTGATAATGAGGTAGATTTCACTATACCTCCTATCTATGATGAGAGTGATGGGAAAGAAGAATGTGATCCTGAGGAAGCTTGGCATGAGGAGGAACTTGAAGAACCTTGCCAAGTGGTGGAAACCTCTAGAAGAGGATGGACGGGAGTAGAGCATGCTTTATCAAGATCTTCGGGAACTCCTCCACCTAATTTGTCATCCAATCCTTCGCTTGAGTGAGTAAAACTTCTAACTCTCAGCTTTATTATCCCACTTGAGTATGGTTTCCTTAAAACGGATGGCCAACTTAGGGCGCTTTATGGAATTAAGCGAAAGAGGAGGATGTTTAGTGGTTGGCGTTCTAAATCTAGGCTCATTATGGTGGGAAGCTCGAAATTGAAGAGCACAGATTGGTGTAATGCTCAATTAAATGGGTCTAGGAGAGTAGTTTGGTGCTTCCATGAGAATTCTGCTTTCTTGTCACCCGGAAAAAGTCAAGGCAATCAACTAGAAGATGGGTGCGAGGACAAGATATCGGATCTTGGATTATCCTATGATAGTCAATTTCAGGAGCTAACGTCTTGGAGAGGACCTCATCGAAGCTTAATGAAGAAGGTTGGAACTTCTAACAACCGATTGAAGGACAAGCACTCTTGGAGGTTCAAGGATGGATACAAGCATAAGCCACCTTGACAAGAAGCCTCCCAATGTCCAACTTAAGGACTTAAACTAAAAGTGCTTGGTGGGAGACACCCCACTATGGTAAACTCTTTTAATCCTCTTGTAGATATAATGAATGAATGAATTGAGTTCCATTGTATAGAGTTCCTTTACTTTGTAGTGTATTTGCTTTGATTGCTAAGGTATCTGTACGTCCTATGCTTTAATTAGGGATAATTCTTTGAATTTGAGTTTTTGCTTGAATTGCAAGTTTTCTCAAGTTGTTTGAAAAATCCCCTATGTTTCAAAATGCGCTTAATCTTGCACCTTAGCTAGTTCTGGAGCTTTAGAGAAGGATGGAAAGTTATGAGGTCTTTTGATGCTCTTTTAAAAAAAATAAAAAAAAATAAATAAAACCCTAAGCCACGCGCAAGCGCATGGCGCGCGCGCGGCGGGTGCTCATTTCAACTACCTGGGCCAAGGAACCGAGAGTTATGCCACTTTTGGGCCAACTCTGTGTCTCGACCCACGCGGACGCACACTGTACGCGTCCGTGCCACTCCCTGTTTCTTCGCTTACGCGCTGGTGTGCTCCGCGCCTCCGCGTCCATTCCATAAGCTCAACCCATCCACGCGAACGTGCACAATGCGCGCGCGCGTCGATGCATTTCAGCATCACCCAGGCCAAAGGACTCGAGAGTTGTGCCAACTCTGGGCCTCTTTTGTGCCTCTGGCCCAGCATACCTGCGCAAACGCGCACCGTACGCGTCCGTGCCAACCCCTAACTCTTCCATCCATGCGTAGGCGCGTATGGCGCCTCCGCGCCACTTCCCTATTTCTATCACCCACGCAGATGCGCACAGTGCGTGCTCGCGTGGATTTAAAAATTCCATTTAACCAGGGACGCGAAGCCCTAGCGCATTCGCGCAATCGCCATTCGTTCCCTTCATCCCCATCGTTCCATTTCCCTCCATCTTCAACCTCACCTCTGAGCAACCAACCACCGGCGGCCCTCCGGCGAGTGGTCCGCAACCATCACCGCCGCTGTTACCACCCGAACCCCTCTTTTTCTCTCCCTTTCTCTCCTTCACTCGACCCTCTCTGTCTCTGCTCTCTCTCTCACAGCCAGCCTCAGCGCCTCCCCAAGCACCGCCGCGACCACCAGTGTCGCCGGCACGAGCTTCACAGCGACGTCAAACAACCACTCCACTTCACCTTCCTTTCATTTGCCCCGTTTAGTTTCTGCATTCCAGGTTCCATGCCCCCCTGTTCTGCATCCTTTTTACTGCTTACTGTTAATTACATTAGTTTAGTTAGATTAGCTTAGTTAGTTAGTTTAGTTTGATTTAGGTGGTTAGCGAATCTGGGCTGAGTAGTGGATTTAGGCTTGTTTGAATTTCTGTTGCTATGCGAAATTGCTCTGTTTTGTTGCATTACTCCGTGTTCATTTAATCTGTTGATGCTGCTTACTTGTAATGGATTAGTGAAGGGAATGCTGATTGAAGCAACTGTCCCTGTTCTCTGTGCTGTTTGATTTGCTTTGTTGCTGAACTATTGGCTGTCTGTTACATCCATGTGAGCTCATATATATGATTTTGTGTTTCTAATTGTTGATGAACTCATATGGAATCTAATTTGACAGTTTGAATTTGGAAAATAGCCAATTTGCTGCTGAAATGCTGCCGGATTTTTCTCAACCATTGTCCTTGAACTGACCTTGTTTGATGGGTGTAGCAACTTCTAGTTAATGATTTCTATTCAATTAGAATTTTGTTGCTTAAATGGTTTTGGAAAATCCTCAAGGGTATGTTTACAGGTTTTTGGTCATGCTTCTAATACTCTTTGCTTGCAATGCTAACTTGCATATGTGCGTTACATGGTTGAGTAAGTTTTCAAACTGACCATAACTTAAAACTTCCTTGAAATTTTGTGCCTCTTTTGCATAGACACACAAGTTTGAATGTTCTTGTCTATGTGACCAAATAGTTCATTATGTTCATACATAGTCTCATTAAGTCACATGGACCATGAGGTTTCCAATTCATATTTGAACTTGTGACTTGTATGCATTGTTAGAATTGGTGTTAAATGTGCTTGATTTACTTGTTTCTCAAGATCTTGATTTCACCAACACTACTATTGATCCTTGCATTGATTGATGGTTGTTCCATATTAGTTGTTTTCTAGCTATGTCATATTTCATCATCGATGACTTGTTGCATTTCATGATTGTGAATGTGCTTACACTCCTAATTCGTGCATTCCTTTGGAACTTAGCTGGTAACTGCCATATCATTAATTTTCAAACTGATTTCTAACTTTAACCTATTTAACCGACTAACCTCTTTTGGTTTTTAACTTAACTTTTTGGATCATTCTTTTAGATATGGTGCTTCCTAAGCTTAGTGAACAAGTAATGTGCAAAACATGCATAAATTGAATTATTGGTTTGAAGTTGGTTTGCATTCTGAATTATGTTTGCTTGCATTCCAAGAAACCACACTTTCTTTATTCACTTCATGAGTATGCCTTGCTTTGAATGCTTTATACCTATTTGGCTATTTGCTTATATTGTATCATCTCTGTTTTTCAGGATGTCGGATAGAGGAAAAGCTATAGCCACTACTTCCAAAAAGAGGAAGCGTTCCAAGACCTCTACCCCCTCACCATATGCTAACTATGCCAAGAATCTGCTAAATGAAGAAGACATAGAAAATCAGCTACTCCCATCCACTGATTTAACCTAATTCTCCAACCTCTACTACGAGCTACGCTTCTCCCATTATACATAGAAGAACCTGAACATTGAGAAGAAGCTGAATCTTCCCAATGAAGTGAGGCGTGCCATAAACACCCGTATTTTGGAGTTGAGATTGGATTTCGTTGATAGGGACTTAGGAAGGATTAACATCTCATGGGTTAAGGAGTTCTACTGTAACTTCTTCCGAGCGAACTTGGATTCAGTGCACGTAAGGGGTAGAGAGATTATGATCTCTGAGGAGGCTATAGAGGATGCACTGCTTTGCAGAGTTGGTACTCCTGACACTTGTGCCTACCAGCAGGCAGAGGTAGCCCTCCTCTCCATGACTTTTGACTATGAGGCGCTTAAGCGCATGATTGCTACGCCAGACGCTCCCTGGGTGATGGATTCGAACAACAAGAAGCCTAAGGGGATGCTATCTGCATATCTGTCTAAGGAGGCTAGGACCTGGCAGCAGATATTTGCCCACTACGTCCTGCCTACCACTCACTTCTCAGAGATTCCGATGGATATGCTAGTTCTGATTGGGTGTGTCATGGAAAGAAAAGAGGTGTATTTCCCCCGACTGATTAGGCATAGCATGAGGAGAGATCATATCCGCGGCTTGCTACCGTTTTTTACACTGGTTACTAGTTTAGCTGAGCTAGCTGATGTCCCGTGGGAGGACGACGACGTGATACCACGACCCCCAGATGACGACGACAAGGAAGTTACTATTCCATGGGGTGGATGGGTACACGAGAAGCCCCCGACCAGACGTCTTTCTCAGGCTAGAGCGGTAGTTGATGCAGCCAGACCCTCTTCCTCCACAGCAGCAGAACCCTCTTCCTCCACAGCAGCCGCTCGAGTGTCGTGTCATGCGATGTCTTGACCGCATAGACCAGGTGTTCGCATCGCAGGGCATTGAGCTCCCTCTACTTCCAGAGTCTCCCGCTTCTGACGAGCAGGATCAGGAGGAGGAGCATAGTGAGGAGCCAACACAGCAGGAGGCACCACCAGAGACACAGGCCACCACTGAGGTCCAGTAGCCTTCTGAGGTCCAGCATGACATTCCAGAGCCACAGCCAGTATCTGAGCCACAGCCAGTACCACCTCCAGTTCTATAGCCTGAGCATGAGCCACAGCCTGGTGCGATTGTTGACCCCCATCCCGAGCTTTAGTAGTAGCATCGAGGACGATGCTTGATTCTAAAGTGTGGGGAGGTCACCGTTCGTGACCGGTGTTTACATTTATGTGGTGAACTTTCAGACTTCTATTTCTATTCGCTACTACTTTATTTTGTTTTACTCTGCACTTTATGTTTTGGATCATTTTGGGATTATTGTACATATTTGCTATTGTGGATACTCTTGTTTTGGTTGCTGCACACTCTTAATATATATATATATGTATATGTTTTGCATCTTAGTTGTTGATTGTGATTAGAAAGGAAATTTCTGGATTGCTAAAAATCTAGTCAACCCTTTTTATATAAGAAATGTATTTTGATTGAAAAGGGGTAAAACTAGCAATTTTTTTTTTAAATTTTCTAAATCACAATATTGCATTAGAATAACCGTAGTCAATATGATGAATATTTCCAAGAAATTCATTCTTAGGGCACCACCCTAATTGGTTGAAAAAAAATATTTTTAGAACTTGCTTGAAATATATACTTGTGGATCATGTTTTGAGCTAAGAACACAAGCATGTGAGATTTGAGCTTAATTGTGTGGTTACATCATACATAACCACTTACTTCCATTCTTGTGTGCATTATTCTCCTCCTATGATTATAATCCTTAATTTGTTTGATTCTTTATGTCCATTATTTTGTGTATACATGCATTTATATGATTGAGGCCATTGTTCAAATAGCTCACTTACCCAAATAAGCCTACCTTTTATCTTTCATTGTTAGCCAATTTCGAGCCTATGCTTAACCCATTTGTTCTTAATTGTAGCACATTACAAGCCTAAGTGAAAAACAATAAATATCCCTTAATTTGGATCTTTGATTAGCTTAGACTAGTGAGAGTGTTTATCATTTGATTTTGGGAAAGTTGGGAACATTGGGTAGAGATAAAAGTATGTTTGTTGAAAAATATTGGGAATTGGGTACATACTCATGTATTAATCATGTGTAAACCATATGCATTGATGTTCTTATATATATTTTAGCTAAAAAAAAAGAGAGAAAAGCAATAAAAAGGGGACAAAATGCCCCAAAGTGAAGTTCAATAAGAGTCAATGCGTATGTGTGGTGATCAAAAGAGAATACATGAGTGTGTGAGAAAAGTGAAGAATGGGTAGTTAGGTTTGTTTAGAATTGTATAGGTTGTCATACGTTAGGTGGGAAGTTTAAGTTAATCAAAGATTCAAATCTCAAGCTCACTTGACCACATGTATCCTACCTTGACCCTAGCCCCATTACAACCTATGGGAAAGACCTCATGATAATTGTATGCATGCATAAAGTAATTGCTGATTGTTAGATGAAAAACAAATTTTGGAAAGCATGATTAGGGGAGGAATAAGTGAATTGACCCACACACTTGAGTGCATAGAGCGGATACACATCCGGCGAGGGTTCGATCGCTCAATTACATGTTTCCACCCATGATCATCTTTTCTTGCAAGTTTGTGAACTCTTTCAATAATCCAATCCAATTGCGGTTTGCTTGATTGCTAATACCTTGGCCCTTATGCTTGTATGCGTATTCTTGAAGATCGATTTATTTTGACTATGCCATTGCATCACGTAAATAGATTGCATGTAGATAGATTGCATTTAGTAGTTGCATTGAATAAATGTTAAATACCCTTTTGCTTCTTCTTGATTTTAGCATGAGGATATGCTTAGTTTAAGTGTAGGGAGATTTGATAAACCCCGATTTCGTGATTTATCTTGTGCTTATTTTGGGGGATTTTGTCACCTTTTCTCGTATTTATTCAATGAAATAGCATGGTTTTGTAATTCTCCCTTGAATTTTGCTTAAGTATAAAAACGTGCTTTTTAGGCCCTAAATTGGTGATTTTAATTCACTTTAATTCCATTTGATGCCTTGATGTGTTTGAAGAGTGAATTCAGGTCCATAAGGCAAGTATTGGATGGAAGAAATGAGGAGAAAAGCATACAAAAAGGGAGAATGCATGAAGAAACAAAGATTGGGAAAGCACCAAAGGACGCGCACACACACCAGGCGCGCACGCACAAAAGCGGTTTCACCTATAGACGCGCAGCGTACATGCCGCGTCCGTGCGGGTTGAGAATTCGCCAATCGACGCGCACGTGCACATGGCGCGCACGTGCCGATACTCTCACGTGTCCCACTTGAAGGCAAAATGCTGGGGCCGATTTCTGAGCTGCCCAGGCCCAAATCCAACTAGTTTCTGAGTGTATTTCATCCAGAATTGAAGTCCAAGCAAAGGGGGAGCAATTAGTTTAGCCAACATGAGCCTTTAGTTAGTTTTTTAGAGAGAGAAGCTCCCTCTTCTCTCTAGAATTAGGTTAGGATTAGGTTAGATTATTTTAATTTCATGTTTGATTACTTGATCTTATCTTGCTTCTTTGATAATTTATCATCTCTACATCTTGACTCTCTTAGTTTTTATGTTAATTTCTTATTTTGCTCTCTTTTGTGGTGATGACTCATGTTGGATTTATTTACATTAATGCAATTTTGTTGTTGATGTTTCTTTGGTTGATGAATTGAGTTGTGATCTCCCTTTCTTGCAATTAATAGTGGTAGATTTTAGTATCCTTGCAATTTATGATCATGACTTTTATTGCATTCTAAGTGTTTAATGAAAGGCTCTCTTTAGTTTTTGAGTAGTTTTGTCAACTTTTGGCCTAAGCCAAGGGACTTGAGTGATCTTGAGTTTTTGGACATAATGGGTTTGGTGATTTGAGAACCCTGGGTGATCAATTTGAAGCCCATTGACGCTAACCCACTACTAAGCCAATTAGTAGGTAGGTTAGGACTTAGGGGTGGATGTGATCAAGCCTATTTGACATACTTCAAGTCTAGGAGTAAATGTTACGTACTTAAGGCTTCGGGAAGTAGACTTAATGGGTTGGCCTCTCATAATTGTCAATAATTGGTTTGTTAACTTCAAGAGTTCTTTATTTTGCTTTCTTTACTTACTCAATCAGTTTACTTTCTTGCCATCTCATAAACAAAACCCCCTTTTTCTACCCCATCATAGCCAATATGCATGCATTACATTGTTTCCTAGGTAGACGACCCAGAGTCCAAATACTCTGGTTAAAATTCATTGGGAATTGTTACTTGTGACAACCTAAATTTTTGTATGAAAGGACTATTGTTTGGTTTAGAAACTATACTTTACAAAAAGAATTCATTAGTGGAATTCTTCACCACACAAAAGTTCGTTCATCATGCCTCTATCCTAATACTGCACCAATGGCATGGTCACTGGCATCACACATTAGTTCGAATGGTAATGTCTAGTCTGGTGCAGAAATAACTGGTGCTGTGACCAGCTTAGCTTTCAGAGTTTCAAATGCCTGCAGACACTCTGTGTCAAACACAAATGGCGTGTCAATAGCTAGCAGATTGCTCAGAGGTTTTGTAATTTTTGAAAAATCCTTTATAAACCTCCTATAGAATCCTGCATGCCCCAAAAAGCTTCTGATTGCCTTAGCATTGGCAGGTGGTGGTAATTTTTCAATTACTTCCACTATAGCTTGATCCACCTTTATTCCCTTGTTTGAAATTTTATGCCCAAGGACAATTCCTTCAATCACCATAAAGTGACATTTTTCCCAGTTTAAAACTAGGTTAGTCTCTTGGCATCTTTGCAGAACAAGTGCTAAATGGTCAAGGCAGGAGCTGAATGAGTCTCCAAATACTGAAAAAGTCATCCATGAAGACTTCCAGAAATTTCTCTACCATATCAGAGAAGATAGAAAGCATGCACCTCTGAAAGGTTGCAGGTGCATTGCACAGACCAAAAGGCATCCTTCAGTAAGCAAACACTCCAGAAGGACATGTGAATGCTGTTTTCTCTTGATCCTGAGGATCTACTGCAATTTGGTTGTAACCTGAATAGCCATCCAAAAAGCAGTAATATTCATGACCTGCTAGTCTTTCTAGCATCTGGTCTATGAATGGTAAAGAGAAGTGATCCTTCCTGGTGGCTGTATTGAGCCTTCTGTAGTCAATACACATACGCCACCCTATAACTGTTCTTGTAGGGACCAGTTCATTTTTTTCAATATGAACCACTGTCATGCCTCCCTTCTTGGGGACAACTTGGATAGGGCTCACCCAGGGGCTATCAGAAATAGGATAAATAATCCCAGCCTCCAGTAACTTGGTGACCTCTTTTTGCACCACCTCCTTCATGGCTGGATTTAGCCGCCTTTGTGGTTGAACCACTTGCTTAGCATCGTCCTCCAATAGGATCTTGTGCATGCATCTTGCTGGGCTGATGCCCTTAAGATCACTTATGGACCACCCAAGAGCTGTCTTGTGTGTCCTTAGCACTTGAAGTAGTGCTTTCTCTTCCTGTGGATTTAAAGCAGAGCTTATGATTACTGGAAAAGTGTCACCTTCTCCCAGAAATGCATATTTCAGGGATGGTGGTAGTGGTTTAAGCTTGGGTTTAGGAGGTTTCTCCTCTTCCTGAAGAATTTTCAAAGGATCTTTTATTTCCTCTGAGTCCTCCAGATCAGGCTGAACATCTTTAAAGATGTCTTCTAGCTCTGATTCGAGACTCTCAGCCATGTTGATCTCCTCTACCAGGGAGTCAATAATATCAACACTCATGCAGTCTTTTGATGTGTCTGGATGCTTCATTGCCTCGACAGCATTCAGCCTAAACTCATCCTCATTGACTCTCAAGGTCACTTCCCCTTTTTGGACATCAATGAGGGTTCATCCAGTTGCTAGGAAAGGTCTTCCTAGAATGAGAGTTACACTCTTGTGCTCCTCCATTTCCAGCACTATAAAGTCAGTGGGAAAGGCAAATGGCCCAACTTTGACAATCATGTCCTCAATTATGCTTGATAGATATTTAATGGATCCATCAACAAGTTGAAGACATATCCGGGTTGGTTTGACTTCTTTAGTCAAGCCAAGCTTTCTGATAGTGGAGGTAGGGATTAGATTGATACTTGCCCCAAGGTCACATAGAGCTGTCTTGGTGCAAGTACCCTCTAATGTGCATGGTATCATAAAGCTTCCGGGATCCTTAAGCTTTTCTGGTAAGCTTGTTATAATGACTGCACTGCATTCTTCAGTGAGAAAAACTTTTTCTGTTTCTCTCCAATCCTTCTTATGACTTAAGATCTCTTTCATGAACATAGCATAAGATGGTATTTGCTCAAGTGCCTCTGCAAATAGAATCTTTATTTCAAGAGCCCTGAGATAGTCTGCAAAGCAGGCAAATTGTTTATCCTGTTTCGCTTGGCGGAGTTTCTGAGGATGAGGGATTCTGGCTTTATATTCTTCAACCTTAGTTGCTACATGTTTATTTCCTACAGAGGCAGGTTGAGAAGCCTTCTTGAGGGAGTTATTATCAGCACTTGCAGGTGTCTGATCCCTCACTGGCATTTAAACGCCAGAACTAGACATGGATTGGGCGTTTAACGCCAGATTCCTACCCTTTTCTGGCGTTTGAACGCCAGAACTGGACATGGATTGGGCGTTTAACGCCAATTTTCCACCCTTTTCTAGCGTTTGAACGCCAGACATGTTCCTCTCTGGGCTCTTACTGTCCTCAGAGGGATTTTGGGTAGCAGGTTGCTCATCCTCTGTCAGCTATTCTTTTCTTGACTTTTTGCTGCTTTGAGTTGAGGTATTTAACGTTTTTCCACTTCTTAATTAAACTGCTTGGCATTCCTTTGTTTTCTATTTTGATAACTGCTATTTTGTCTGATTCAATTGTGATTCCATATCCTTGTTAGCAATTTTGGTTTCTTGTAGCATCTTCTTAAATTTTGCTAACTGCCATGTTATAGAAGATAGTTGCTGATTGAGTTCAGCAACTTGTTCCTAAGGACTAAAGAGAAAAGATATTTTTGAATTTAATGAAGAAAGAGAAAAACAGTAAAAATGACACCAAACTTAAATTTGTAGATCAAAACAAAGGAAACAAATAGGAAAACTTTGAATACCATGATGAACGCTAAGAATAATTTTTGAAAAATTTTTAAGAAAACAGAAACACAAAGGACACAAAACTTAAAAATTGAAACGAAACTCAAACAGAAAAACTCAATTATTAGTTTATAAAACTTTTTGAAAAATATTTGAAAGAGAAAATAAGGATTTAAAAATTTTTAACCAAAAACAACAATAGAAGATTCTAAACCAAAAAGAAAAATTTTTCCTAATCTAAGCAACAAAATAAACCGTCAGTTGTCCAAACTCAAACAATCCCCGGCAACGGCGCCAAAAACTTGGTGCACGAATTGTAAATCACACTTTTCACAACTCGTATCACTAACCAGCAAATGCACTAGGTCGTCCATGTAATACCTTACGTGAGTAAGGGTCGATCCTACGGAGATTGTTGGCTTCAAGCAAGCTATGGTTATTTTGTAATTCTTAGTCAGGAAATTAATAATAAAAATGGTTGAGTTTATGAAAAGTAATTAACAGAAAATAAATAATACTTGTTATGCAGTAATGGAGAATAGATTGAGGTTTTGGAGATGCTCTATCTTCTGAATCTCTGCTTTCCTACTGTCTTCTCCTTCACGCATGCAGGTCTCCTTCCATGGCAAGCTATATGTTGGTGGATCATCGTTGTCAATGGCTACCATCCATCCTCTCAGGGAAAATGGTCCAAATACGCTGTCACCACACGGCTAATCATCTGTCGGTTCTCACTCATGTTGGAATAGAATCCATTGATTCTTTTGCATTTGTCACTACGCCCAACACTCGCAAGTTTGAAGCTCGTCACAGTCATCCCTTCCCAGATCCTACTTAGAATACCACAGAGAAGGTTTAGACTTTCCGGATCTCAGGAATGGCCGCCAATAATTCTAGCCTATACCACGAAGACTCTGATCGTGAACCAGGAGGCTAAGAGATACACACTCAAGCTAGTGCAGATAGAACGAAGGTGGTTGTTAGGCAGGCGTTCATAGGTGAGAATGATGATGAGTGTCACAGATCATCACATTCATCAAGGTAAAGTGCGAGTGAATATCTTAGAATAGAAACGAGCGTGATTGAATGAAAAATAGTAGTAATTGCATTAATTCATCGAAACACAGCAGAGCTCCTCACCCCAACCATGGGGTTTAGAGACTCATGCCGTCAGAAATACAATATGAAGTGTAATAATGTCATCTGGGGCCCACTTGGTGTGTGCTTGGGTTGAGCATTCAAGCTTCCATGTGTAGAGACTTTTCTTGGAGTTAAATACCGAGTTGCTGCCTGTTTCTGGCATATAACTCCAGTTTTTATGCCAGTTCTGGCGTTTAACGCCAAAATAGGGTAAAGACTTGGCGTTAAACGCCAATTTGCATCATCAAAACTTGAGCAAAGTATAGACTATTATATATTGCTGGAAAGCCCTGGATGTCGACGTTCCAACGCAATTGAGAGCGCGCCAATTAGGCTTCTGTAGCTCCAGATAATCATTTTGATTGCAGGGAGGTCAGAATCCAACAGCATCTGCAGTCCTTTTTCAGCCTCTGAATCAGATTTTTGCTCAGGTCCCTCAATTTTAGCCAGAAAGTACCTGAAATCACAGAAAAACACACAAAACCATAGTAAAGTCCAAAAATGTGATTTTTGCATAAAAACTAATAAAAATATACTAAAAAATAGCTAGATCCTACTAAAAACTATATGAAAATACCCCCAAAGAGCGTATAAAATATCCACTCATCACATCACTAATGAACGTAGCATTCATTGAGTAAACTGAACGCTCCACTGGGAAGGAACCAAATGTACCCTGACCCATGCCACCAAGTACCATTTTTGGATCCATTTCTTCACAAATCCAAAGGCCCATTCCAAGTGCTTAATGACTAAAGTAGAAAGTGTATAAATAGGATTAAATTGGATTTGAGCTGGGACTTTTTACGTTTTACCTTTTAGCTGGATTTTTACTTTCATTTTTTCATTTTTTGAAACTTCTTTTTGCTCTTTTAGTCTTTTGAGAATTCTTGAGATCGGATCGGAGTTTACTTTCTATATTTATTTCTTTTTGCTGCAACTTCTACTCTCTGCTTTTTGTTTTTGAACTTTGATTGAAGAATTCTCTGAAGTTCTTCATCTTGAAGTTCCATTTCTTTTTTGTTTTCTGAATTTATGAATTAAAGATTGGATCTCAATTATTTCTTTCTGATTTTCCTTCTTCTGCAATTTTCATTTCTGGTTTGGTTCATCTGCAATTTCTCTTCATCTCATAGTTCTTTAGTTTACTGCACTTCAATTTTCTAGTTCAATTTGAATCCCAATACCCAAATCCCTTTTATTCTTCAAGGAATTTACATTTCCCAGCAATTTAGATTCAGCAATTTAAGTTTCTTGCACTTTAAGTTTCAGTCATTTACCTTTCTTGCAAATTAAGTTTCAGCTCTTTTAATTTCTTACACTTTAAGTTTCTGTAATTTACCTCTTCTGCACTTTACTTTTCTGCCCAATTACTTTTTGCACCTTAACTTTCTGCAATTTCACTTCTGTTAATCAAAATTTCACTCAAATCATGAACTATTTGCTTAACTAAATTCATCACCTAACTAAAGTTGCTCAATCCATCGTTCTCTGTGGGATCGACCTCACTCTTGTGAGTTATTACTACTTGATGCGACCCGGTACACTTGCCGGTGAGTTTGTGTGGAATCGTTTTTGGCGCCGTTGCCGGGGATTGATTTAGATTGACAATGATTAAGTAGGGTGAAAATCTAGATTAAGCACTTTTTCTTTGTTTTTGTTTAGCATTTTAACTGTTTGAGATTTTGTCTCAACTAACCTTAACCACACTCTATCAGTAGAGTGTTTCATTTTAGTTTCTGGTTTTGTTTGTATGTCAGGAGGAAGAAGAGGTGAGTCCACCTCCTTTGATTCTGAATCAGAGAGAACACTCTTGAGAAGAAGAAGAGAAGCATTGGAAAGGGAGTTGTAGGAGAAGCAGAATCAGAAGAAGAGGATTAAGAGATGGAAGGGAATGTCCCAAATCCATCTGATGGTGTAGCCAACAACAATGGCCAACCTCAGATAAGAGTTTTAGCCTCGTACACTATCCCCAATCCAAGGAATTGTGGGAGCAGCATCCTAACCCCCAATGTCCATGCTAATAACTTCAAACTCAAACCTCAATTGATTACCCTGGCTCAGAACAATTGTCAATATGGAGGAAGTACTGCTGAAGATCCAAACCAACACCTCTCTATGTTTTTGATAATTTGTGACACTGTCAAAACCAATGGAATCCACCCTGACATATACAAGCTTCTTTTATTCCCATTTTTACTGAGAGACAGAGCCATACATTGGTTAGAAACCTTCCCTAAAAAGAGCATCACCAGTTGGGATGATTTGGTTAGCAAATTTCTAGCAAAATTCTATCCACACCAAAGAGTCATTAAGCTAAAAACTAATGTGCAAACCTTCAGACAACAAGAAGGAGAATCATTGTATGAAGCTTGGGAGAGGTATAAAGCTCTAATCAGAAGGTGCCTAGAAGGAATGTTCAATGAATAGGTGGAGTTCCAGAACTTCTATGAAGGCTTGTCCCTACCTTCAAGGAAAGCTTTGGATTATTCATCAGGAGGATCTTTGCAAATTATGAAAACTGCTCAAGAGGCACATGATCTTATAGACATGGTGGCCAATAATAAGTACTTCTACTCCTCTGAAAGGCAAGCAACTTCAAAGAAAGGTGTATTTGAGCTTGAAGGAGTTGATACCATATTAGCTCAGAACAAACTCATGCACCAGCAGCTCCAACAACAAATTGAAACAATGTCAAAGAGGATGGATGGATTACAACTTGCAGCAGTGAGCACAACTAACCAACCATCAGTGGTGTAGGGACAGCAGGAGGAAAGTTATGAGGAGCAGCAGCCAGAACAAGTGCAGTATATGGACAATCAAGGTTCTTGATCAAATGATTTCCATGGAGATACCTACAACTCATCCTGGAAGAACCACCCCAATCTGAAATGGGGAGAGAATCAAAACCAGCAGCCTTGGCAGAGAAACTCAAACCAGAACATTTTAAAAAATACAAACCATCAAAACTATCAAAACACTAACCAAACTCCATACAAAAAACCACAAAACAATCAACCTCAACCCAACTACTATCCACCCAACAACCCATTCACTAAGCAAAATATGATGATGGATCAACCATAATCAATCCATCCTCATTCACCCTCAACATCCTATAATCAACCACAACCACCCCAAGAATCTCAAAGGATCTCCAACCTGGAGATGATGATGGAAAAGATGATCAAGCATTAAGAATTGGCCAACAAAAACCATGAAGCTTCACTGCGAAGTCTAGAGAGGCAAATTGGCTAACTGTCCAAGCAAACAACAGCTGAGAGACCAACCAATGAACAACCAAGTGACATGATGAGCGGATAATTTATACGCTTTTTGACATTGTTTTTAGTATGTTTTTAGTAGGTTCTAGTTACTTTTAGGGATGTTTTCATTAGTTTTTATGTTAAATTCACATTTCTGGACTTTACTATGAGTTTGTGTGTTTTTCTGTGATTTCAGGTATTTTCTGGCTGAAATTGAGGGACTTGAGCAAAAATCAGATTCAGAGGTTGAAGAAGGACTACTGATGCTGTTGGATTCTGACCTCCCTGCACTCAAAGTGGATTTTTTGGAGCTACAGAACTCAAAATGGCACGCTTCCAATTGCGTTGGAAAATAGACATCCAGGGCTTTCCAGCAATATATAATAGTCTATACTTTGGCCAAGAATAGACGATGTAAACTGGCATTCAACGCCAACTTTCTACCCAAATCTGGCGTCCAGCGCCAGAAAAGGAGCCAAAACCAGAGTTGAACGCCCAAACTGGCACAAAAGCTGGCGTTCAACTCCAAGAAGGACCTCTACACGTGCAACACTCAAGCTCAGTCCAAACACATACCAAGTGGGCCCAGGAAGTGGATTTATGCATCAATTACTTACTCATGTAAACCCTAGTGACTAGTTTATTATAAATAGGACCTTTTACTATTGTATTAGGTATCTTTGATCAGTTGTATGCTATCTTAGATCACATTTGAGGGCTGGCCATTCGGCCACGCCTGGACCTTTCACTTATGTATTTTCAATGGTAGAGTTTCTACACTCCATAGATTAAGGTGTGGAGCTATGCTGTTCCTCAAAGATTAATGCAAAGTACTACTGTTTTCTATTCAATTCATCTTGTTTCGCTTCTAAGATATCCATTCACACCCAACTGAGAGGAGGGGATGTAGCCACTGACAACGGTGATGCCCTTGCATAAAGCCAGCCATGGAAAGGAGTAAGACTGATTGGAGGAAGATAGCAGGAAAGCAGAGGTTCAGAGGAACGAAAGCATCTCCATTCGCTTATCTTAAATTCCTACCAATGAATTACATAAGTATTTCTATACCTATTTTATTATATTAAATTCGAAAACACCATTATCAATTTATATCTGCCTAACTGAGATTTGCAAGGTGACCATAGCTTGCTTCATACCAACAATCTCCGTGGGATTCGACCCTTACTCATGTAAGGTATTACTTGGACGACCCAGTGCACTTGCTGGTTAGTTGTATCGAAGTTGTGAACCATGGTATTGGCACCATGTTCTTGGCACCATTGCCAGGGAAAGAAAGAGCCATAAATTTTACATAATCAAAGTGTAATCACGATTGTGCGTATCAAGTTGCTCACGTTGCCAGGGATTGTTTGAGCCTGGACATCACAATTTCGTGCACCAAGTTTTTGGCGCCGTTGCCGGGGATTATTCGAGTTTGGACAACTGACGGTTCATCTTGTTGCTCAGATTAGTTAATTTTCTTTTTATTTTATTTTCAAAAAAAAAATTTTTTTCAAAAATATTTCTAAAATTTTCTCATCTGTTTTCGTGTGAATCAAGTCATTAATTGTGATTTTAAAAATCAAATCTTTTTTTTTAAATTAATTTCTATCATATCTTTTCAAAAATATCTTCTCATCTTATCTTTTTCAAAAATCTAATTTCAAAATATCTTTTCTAACCTCCTAACTTCTTATCTTTTCAAAATTTGTTCAACTAACTAACTAACTTTTTGTTTGTTTCTTAACTTTTTCAAAACTACCTAACTAACTCTCTCTCTCTAATTTTCGAAAATATCTACCCTCTTTTTAAAAAATTTCTTTTTAATTAACTAATTATTCTTATTTTTATTTTTGATTTTAAAAATTTTCGAAAAATACTAACATTTTTCAAAAACCATTTTCGAAAATCACTAACCTTTTTTCAAAAATTATTTTCGAAAATTTTTTCCTCTCCCATCTTATTCTATTTATTTATTCATTTACTAACATCTCACCTCACATCTCAACCATCCTCACAGTTGTGTTTCTTCCATTACATTACATTCTTTGTCTCCCCCTCTTCTTCTACTCACACAGGGATCTCTATACTGTGGTATAAAGGATCTCTATTATTATTATTATTTTTCTGTGCCCTCTTCTTTGTCATATGAGCAGGAGCAAGGATAAGAACATTCTTGTGGAAGCAGATCCAGAACCTGAAAGGACTCTGAAACGGAAACTAAGAGAAGCTAAAATACAACAATCCAGAGATAACCTTTCAAAAATTTTCGAACAGGAAGAGGAGATGGCAGCCGAAAATAATAATAATGTAAGGAAGATGCTTGGTGACTTTACTGCACCTAATTCCAATTTACATGGAAGAAGCATCTCCATTCCTGCCATTCGAGCAAACAACTTTGAGTTGAAACCTCAATTAGTTTCTCTGATGCAGCAGAACTGCAAGTTTCATGGACTTCCATCTGAAGATCCTTTTCAGTTCTTAAATGAATTCTTGTAGATATGTGATACTGTTAAGACTAATGGAGTAGATCCTGAAGTCTACAGGCTCATGCTTTTCCCTTTTGCTGTAAGAGACAGAGCTAGATTATGGTTGGATTCTCAACCCAAAGACAGCCTGAACTCTTGGGATAAGCTGGTCACGGCTTTCTTAGCCAAGTACTTTCCTCCTCAAAAGCTGAGCAAGCTTAGAGCTGATGTTCAAACCTTCAGACAGAAAGAAGGTGAATCCCTCTATGAAGCTTGGGAAAGATACAAACAGTTGACCAAAAAGTGTCCTTCTGACATGCTTTCAGAATGGACCATCCTGGATATATTCTATGATGGTTTATCTGAGCTATCAAAAATGTCACTGGACACTTCTGCAGGTGGATCCATTCACCTAAAGAAAACGCCTGCAGAAGCTCAAGAACTCATTGACATGGTTGCTAATAACCAGTTCATGTACACTTCTGAAAGGAATCCTGTGAGTAATGGGATGCCTATGAAGAAGGGAGTTCTTGAAGTTAATACTCTGAATGCCATATTGGCTCAGAATAAAATATTGACTCAGCAAGTCAATATGATTTCTCAGAGTCTGAATGGAATGCAAGCTGCATCCAACAGTACTCAAGAGGCTTCTTATGAAGAAGAAGCTTATGAACCTGAGAACCCTGCAATAGCAGAGGTGAATTACTTAGGTGAACCTTATGGAAACACCTATAACTCATCATGGAGAAATCATCCAAATTTCTCATGGAAGGATCAAAAGCCTCAACAAGGCTTTAATAATGGTGGAAGAAACAGGTTTAACAATAATAAACCTTTTCCATCATCCACTCAGCAACAGATAGAGAACTCTAAACAAAATACTTCTAATTTAGCAAACTTAGTCTCTAATCTGTCCAAGGCCACTGTAAGTTTCATGAATGAAACAAGATCTTCCATTAGAAATTTGGAAGCACAAGTGGGCCAGCTAAGTAAAAGGATCACTGAAATCCCTCCCAGTACTCTCCCAAGCAATACAGAAGAGAATCCAAAAGGAGGGTGCAAGGCCATTGACATAAGCAAAATGGCCGAACCCAATGAGGGAGAGGAGGACGTGAATCCCAAGGAGGAAGACCTCCTGGGACGTCCAGTGACCAATAAGGAGCTTCCCTCTGAGAAACCAAAGGAATCTGAGACTCATCTAGAGACCATAGAGATTTCATTGAACCTCCTTATGCCCTTCATGAGCTCTGATGAGTATGAGCCCATTCATGGAGCTCAAGAGGCGTATGAAGCTCATCACCATGAGATCCCGGAGATGCCTCAAATGCACTTTCCTCCAAAAAACTATTGGGAGAAAATTATAATTTATACGCTTTTTGACATTGTTTTTAGTATGTTTTTAGTAGGATCTAGTTACTTTTAGGGATATTTTCATTAGTTTTTATGTTAAATTCACATTTCTGGACTTTACTATGATTTGTGTGTTTTTCTGTGATTTCAGGTATTTTCTGGCTGAAATTGAGGGACTTGAGCAAAAATCAGATTCAGAGGTTGAAGAAGGACTGCTGATGCTATTGGATTCTGACCTCCCTGCACTCAAAGTGGATTTTCTGGAGCTACACAACTCGAAATGGCGCGCTTCCAATTGCGTTGGAAAGTAGACATCCAGGGCTTTCCAGAAATATATAATAGTCCATAATTTGGCCAATAATAGACGATGTAACCTGGCGTTTAACGCCAGCTTTCTACCCAAATCTGGCGTCCAACGCCAGAAAAGGAGCCAAAACCAGAGTTGAACGCCCAAACTGGCACAAAAGCTGGCGTTCAACTCCAAGAAGGACCTCTACACGTGCAACACTCAAGCTCAGCCCAAACACACACCAAGTGGGCCCAGGAAGTGGATTTATGCATCAATTACTTACTCATGTAAACCCTAATGACTAGTTTATTATAAATAGGACCTTTTACTATTGTATTAGGTATCTTTGATCAGTTGTATGCTATCTTAGATCACATTTGAGGGCTGGCCATTCAGCCACGCCTGGACCTTTCACTTATGTATTTTCAACAGTAGAGTTTCTACACTCCATAGATTAAGGTGTGGAGCTATGCTGTTCCTCAAGGATTAATGCAAAGTACTACTGTTTTCTATTCAATTCATCTTGTTTCGCTTCTAAGATATCCATTTGCACCCAAGAACGTGATGAAGGTGATGATTATGTGTGACGCTCATCACCATTCTCCCCTATGAACACGTGCCTGACAAACACTTCCGTTCTACATGAAATAAGCTAGAATGAATATCTCTTAGATCTCCTAACCAGAATCTTCGTGGCGTAAGCTAGAATGATGGCGGTATTTAAGAGAATCCAGAAAGTCTAAACCTTGTCTGTGGTATTCTGAGTAGGATTCAATGATTGAATGACTGTGACGAGCTTCAAACTCGCGAGTGTTGGGCGTTAGTGACAGACGCAAAAGGAGGGTGAATCCTATTCCAGCATGATCGAGAACCGACAGATGATTAGCCGTGCTATGACAGAGCATGTGAGCATATTTTTCACTGAGAGGAGGGGATGTAGCCACTGACAACAGTGATGCCCTTGCATGAAGCCAGCCATGGAAAGGAGTAAGACTGATTGGATGAAGATAGCAGGAAAGCAGAGGTTCAGAGGAACGAAAGCATCTCCATTCGCTTATCTGAAATTCCTACCAATGAATTACATAAGTATTTCTATCCCTATTTTATTATATTAAATTCGAAAACACCATTATCAATTTATATCTGCCTAACTGAGATTTGCAAGGTGACCATAGCTTGCTTCATACCAACAATCTCCGTGGGATTCGACCCTTACTCGCGTAAGGTATTACTTGGACGACCCAGTGCACTTGCTGGTTAGTTGTATCAAAGTTGTGAAACATGGTATTGGCACCATGTTCTTGGCGCCATTGCCAGGGAAAGAAAGAGCCATGAATTTTACATAATCAAAGTGTAATCACGATTGCGCGTACCAAGTTGCTCACGTTGCCAGGGATTGTTTGAGCCTGGACATCCCAATTTCGTGCACCATGACACCATTCCCAACCCCAAGGAAGAATGCAAAGCTATCCAATTAAGGAGTGGAAGAACCTTGGAGAATGGCAAAGAAGCTAACAAGAAGCCTGTAGAGAATGATATTGCCTGCAAGAAGCAAGTAGGAGAACAAGACAAGCAAGATCAAGAGAAGCTCAAGGAGAAAGAGAAACATCCACAAGCTCCAAAGAAGGGAAATCAAATCATGGAGGAACAACCACATGAACAGAGGAAGTTAGTAAAGACCTACACCCCTCCTCTGCCATATCCTCAAAGATTGCAAAAGGAGCTAAAGGGTCAACAGTTCCCAAAGTTTTTAGAAGTTTTTAAGAAGCTGGAGATCAACATTCCACTTGCTGAAGCTCTAGAATAAATGCCTCTATATGCAAAATTCCTCAAAGAGCTCATCAATAAGAAAAGGAGCTAGAATGAGAAGGAGACAGTAATCTTGACCCAAAAATGCAATGTTGTTATCCAAAGATGTCTTCCACCAAAGCTCAAAGATCCAGGAAGCTTCATCCTATCTTGCACTATAGGCAACAGAACATTAAATTTTATTCAAATTAGTGAAATTACTATAAAAATTTCTTGAAAAAGAAAATATTACTTCAACCAAGTAGTAACTAAATGCATAAAATCAAACAAACATGCAAATACAGCAATTAACAAATTAACATTGGAGTTGAAAAAAGAAGTAACTAACCCACGGAGATCGGTATCGACCTCCCCACACTTAAAGATTGCACCGTCCTCGGTGCATGCTAAGATGTACAAGTGGACGGACTGCTCCAACTGATGCCTTTCTCTATAGATTGTGCAGATTGACTTACCTGTCTCCCCAGTTAGAAGCTTTCCCTTTCCCTTCCTCGGTGGCCATCCAGAAAGAAAAAGGGAAGAAAAGTAACCCAGAAATAAAGATAAGAAAATAAATGAAGTATGGATGGGTTAATGCCAATTGATAAGGGTCTCATTTACATGGAAGCTTCAACATGTACGTGAGAAAACAATAGAAGCACATGGCATACAAATGGTGCAAAATTTGCAACAATGGGGAAGAGAGTGGGGAAGAAGAGATAATATAAATTCATGTCAATGCAAAAGTAATACAGATATCATAAAAGATTAGCATTGACAGATAATTAATATCATCCAACAGTGTAATACAAGTCACTAAGCACCAAAATAATACCAGAAAAGATATAACAGTTGAATATGAACAAGTAACACCAATGGAAAAATAATAAATTTAGAAAAGAAAATAAAAATATGCACAAAATTAAAATGCAATGAATGGAAGTATGCAAGTAAAATAGAATGAAGGTGAAAAAGAATGAGAAGTGAAAGAGATAAAGTAAGAAAGAAAGAAGAAAGAAGGAAAGATAGAAAAAATTAGGATTGGAAAAGAAAAGATAAGATAATTGGCGCTGATCTAGATAAGTTGTGCGGCGCAGGCGACGCGAGCGCGTGGGTTACGCGTTCGCGCAGATAGGGCTTCTATGAAGTGACGCGGATGCGTAGGTCACGCATTCGCATGGAGTGATTTGTGCCATTAGAGCGAGGGCAACCTCGCAATCGCGCAACTCTCTGTTTTAAATGCATTTTACCAAAAATCTGAGTGACGCGGTAGCGTGGTTGACGCGATCGCGTGAGTGGCCATACTTTGAAAAATGACGCGGACGCATGGGGCACGCGTTCGCGCGGTGGAGCTTGTGCTTCTAGCGCGGTTCCAGCCCTACTCTATCACAACTTGCTGCCATACACCCGTTTTACATCGATTTTTAGGGTCACGCGTTCGTGTGGGTGACGCAGACGCGTGGGAGACGTAATTTCCAAATGACGCGGCCGCGTGGTTGACGCGGATACGTGGGCATGTTTGTGCCAAAGGCACCCCTCCAGCCACGCTCTCGCGTGACTCTCTGTTCAATTCTCGTTTCTTCAAAACGCACTGGTAACGCGGATGGGTCAGCAACGCTGCCGCGTCGCGTACGTGTTTTTCTTTTTTTTATATAATAATGCAGTATGTAGAATACAATGCTAATATGAACGTTATGCATGATTCCAGGTCCAATCCAAACTCAAAAACAAACAAAATAGACTAGAATTAAAACTGAAAAAAGGGATGATCATACCATGGTGGGTTGTGTCCCACCTAGCACTTTTAGTTAAAGTCCTTAAGTTGGACATTTGGTGAGCTCCCTGTTATGGTGGCTTGTGCTTGAACTCGTCTTGAAACTTCCACCAATGCTTGGACTTCCAATAAGCTCTATCAATACCAAGTAATTTTCTCAAGCTTTGATGGAGTTCTTCACAAGCTTTGAGCTCCCAAAATTGATCCTCATATATTCCTGGATCCCAAATCTTGTTTCTACACCCGTCTTCAAGTTGATTATCACGATTCCATTTGGGTGGTTCAGCCTTAAAATTCTCACTGAAGCGTCCAAACAACTTCCCAGACCCATTCAATTGAGCTCTACACCAACCTTTGCGTTTAAACTTAAAGCTTCCAACCATAATGAACATTGCAGGACAATTCTTACCACTGACCATCTTCCTCTTACTCTTAATGCCACAAAGAGCTCTAAGCTGACCATTCGTCTCTAGTGGCCCATATTCAAGTGGGAAAGTAAAGGTCAAGGATAAGAATTTTACCCACTTGAATGTTGTGTTGGACGGTAATGGCCTTGGAAGAGGTGTTTCTAATGAACTTGCAAGCTCCACTCCCTTGTGCTCTTCTCTAACAACTTCCACCTCCTTGTAAGCTTCTTCAATTTCAACCTCTTCCTCTTGGTAGCTTTCTTCCAATTCAATCTCCTCTTCACTGCTTTCCAAAGGCATGGGAGGTTGTGCTTCTTCTTCTTGAATCTCCATCTCTTGATCGACCTCTTCCAAGTCCTTAACCATGACATGCCTTAGAGGTTGTACACCCTCCTCAACATCAAATGCAACCGTCTTGGAAGGAGGCTCTATGTCTTGACTTTTCTATGGAGGTTCAGCATCTCCCAAGTCTTCAACCACTTCTTCCTCTTCAATAATTACTGCTTTGTCCAGTAGTTTTAATATAAAATCGTACTCATCCTTGATGATTTTCTTTCCATGACAACTCCTTTCAACTATTCTTTCATCTTCAAGGGTCTCTCCTATCTCCACATTTTGGGCCTCATCTTGCTCTAAGACAAAATCAGACTCCTCCTTGATGTCTTCCTTCACTAATTCTTCAACCACTCCTTCGACTTCAAGGGTCTTTACTACCTTCACCTTTAGGGCCTCCTCTAGCTCCTTATGAAGTATGGATTCGCAAAGATGATCCTTTCTCTCTTGTTCGATGTCAATAGCATCATTGGGATCATGTTGCTCTTGGATTGATGGATGTGGGTGCTCTTCCATGGATGGTGGTGATGGGATGGAGAGATCATTCTGTGGTTGAAAAGGAAGTGCACTAGAGCTTGAGGGTTGATTGTTGAAGGTATTTGGTGGTCCAATTTGGGCGACGAGAGATTGTATAGTAGAGTTTAGATCGGTAAGTGCTTTTTCCATGGAGGTTTGGGGTGGATAGGAGGGTTCATTTGTTGGGAGAAAGGGTTCATGGTAGGAAGGTGGTTCATCTTGATAATGATAAGGAGATAGTGTATATTGAGGTGGTGGTTCATGAGAGTAGTTGTGTTTGAATGGGGGTGGTTCTGTGTATGGTTCATTTGGCTCATAAGGTGGTTGGTATGGTGGATACGGGTTAGGGTCATATGGAGGTGAATGGTGGAAAGGGGCTTGTGAGTATGGTAGTCAAAAGTCATGTTGAGGAAAGGGTTCATAGGCATATGGTGGTGGTTGTTGATAATTGTTCATACCCTGGGTCGAGCTGTCCGATCCGGGATGTTTAGCGACATGGCGACCGACCTCTTCAGGTCCGACCACCTGATCTCTTCTTAAAGAGATCGGCCAAATCAACAGGAAAGCCTAGTAAAGGGCCCAAATAGAGGAACACGACCCAAATCCAAAGGCAATCTAAGCCTATAGAGATAAAGGCGGTTCCCTTGAAGATAAGCTGACTTCACCCAAAATAAGATAAGATAAGATAAGATAACTAACTTATCTTATCAGAAAGGTCAGTCCACACTACTATAAATACACTGGAGCACCCAGGTATAACTCATACTCTGATTCTACAATAAACCTGCTTAATACCCATGCTAACTTAAGCATCGGAGTCTCTTGCAGGTATCCCCCACCCTCCGGTGACCAAGGATCAGAAGTACAGCCAGTCCAATAAGTCAGACACAACAGCTCCGGCTGCTACCAGCCAGCCGGACACGTCATCTCCGACCAGTATAGAAGATTTCATCCGAGATCGACCTACAGTTTCAGGTACCCCTCAGAACATTGGCGCCGTTGCCAGGGACCTGGAAGTCATCCCATCACCATGGCGGACGAACAGGATAACGACCACAACTCAGATTTAAAGGACAGAACGTCGCACAAAAATACGGGTGCCACACCAAAGGATACTCCAAAATCTAACGGAGACAAAAACTCATCACATCCGGGAGTAATAGAAGCACTTCAAGATCGCCTAAAGCAACTCGAAAAAGAAAGCCAGTACCAGCAAGAAGTCAGCAAGGATCTACAAAGAGAGGTAAGGCGACGTCGAGAATTAGAAGATAAACTTCTACAACTTGAAGCCGATCTCAAAGCAAAGACTACCCGGACCACCCCTGAAGACAACTCTCACAAAGATCAAGATCCATTCACTAGGGAAATCATGAAGACTAAAATCCCTAAAGACTTCAAACTTCTGGATATGACTTTGTATGATGGCACTACATATCCCAACCATCACCTCAGCAACTTCAGAAGCAGAATGTACCTCACCGACGCCTCAGACGCAATTCGCTGCAAAGCTTTTCCAACGACTCTTACGAAGATAGCAATTAGATGGTTCGACAACCTACCTCCAAAGTCTATCTCCAACTTTGACGACCTGGCCAAAAATTTCTGGCCAGATTCTCCATCCAAAAAGACAAGGCTAAGCACACCCCCAGTCTACTAGGTATCAAGCAAGGAGATCGGGAAAGTCTTCGCAACAACATAGAAAGTGATGACAAGTCATCTTAGCCTAGTTTCACTAGTCTTTTTCTTTTGTTTTCAATAGATTTTATGCACTTTCTTGAGCCATAAGTAAGCCAATTGGGTAGAATTTCATGTTTCCTTTGATTCAATCAACCATGGATAAATTAATGCATTTTCATGAGATTTTGTGCTATAATTGTCATATATTATGAAAGAGAAACAATCTCATGATTTTGAGCATAGCTTTGATGTTTTTGATTGATTGATGATAGGTGAAAAGAGCTTTGAAGAGGGTTGAAGAAAGAAGGAATGGCAAAGAGCAAGAGAGGACAAAAAGATTGAGCCAAAGTTTGCCTCAAACTTTAGTTCAAACGTGAGGAAGAGCTTGACTTCACCCTGGAGGCATCAAAAGTTTGCGCCAACGTTTGCCTCAAACTTGAGGTTAAACGTTGGCACCCTCAGAGCAAAAGAAGAAAGACCCAGGGAACAAAAAGCTTGCGCCAACGTTTGCCTCAAACTTTGAGTCAAACGTTGGCGCCACAAAAAGAACACCCAGGGAGCAAAAAGCTTGCGCCAACGTTTGCCTCAAACTTTGAGTCAAACATTGGCGCCATAAAAAGAACACCCAGGAGGAAAAAAGCTTGCGCCAACGTTTGCCTCAAACTTAAGGTCAAACGTTGGCACCATTTGAGTATGAAGAAGAGTCCCTGATTGAAGGCTTGATTGAGCCACGTTTGCGCCAATGTTTGCCTCAAACATTGGGTCAAACGTTGGCCAAAGGACATGCAAGGGAGGATCCACGTTTGAGCTCAAGTTTGACCTCAAACTTTGAGCCAAACGTGGATGACAACACGGGAGGCAATCTGCTACAAAAAGCTTGAGTCAAAGTTTGCCTCAAACTTTGACTCAAGCTTTAATGGTTCATAGCCCGGTTCTGACCCGGTTCACAAATGGGTTTCTTTCCAACTCCAAGAGCAATCAACAGAGGCTTTTGTCAACCCAATTCCGTCAAGAGCAAGGGCCCAATTCAAGGCTTGAAGATCATTTGAAGAGAGTGTATAAATAGCTTAGAATTTAAGTTTTCAGGGGGCTTTTCTTTTTTTTAGTTTTGCTGCGTAGTTTTGGAGAGCTTTTGGTTAGGAGTTATTTTGAGATTCTGTGTCTTGGGGAAGGAGAATTGAATTCTCTTCTTCTTAGTTTTCTTGTTTTCAATTTCATTTACACTTGTCTTAAATATTGGGTTGAAGAATTGAGGAAATTCTGTCTCAATCTCACCTTGAGATCTCTCTGTCTCACTTTACCGCAACTTTTGGGAATTGAATTTGGTTTTACTTCTTCTTCTGTTTGATCTTTAATTTTTCTTGCAATTGAATTCTGAATTTGGATCTAGGAAGGCAGTGAGATCTAGACTTGGTTATCTAGTCTCTTGGGTCCTGAGATCTGAAATTTCCTTTTGATTTCTCTGTTGAATGCTTCTTCAAGCAATTTACATTTTCTGTTTGAGATCTACTGCAATTAAATTCATCTTTTACTTCCCTGCTTGTTGCAATTTACTTCTCCTTGTTTAATTTATGCAATCCCAATTCCCAACTCCTTTTATAATTCAAGCAATTTACATTTCTTGCACTTTACGATTCAGCCATTTACATTTCTTGCAATCTAAGTTTCTGCAATTTACATTACTTGTTCTTTAAGATTCAGCTTATTTACTTTCTTTGCTCTTTAATTTCCTACAATCTACCCCTCTCCCTTTACATTTTAAGCAATTTAGTTTCTACAATCACAAATCACTCAACTCAACTTCTGTTTGCTTGACTAAATCAACCACTAAACTAAAATTGCTCAATCCTTCAATCCCTGTGGGATCGACCTCATTCATGTGAGTTATTATTACTTGATGCGACCCGGTACACTTGCCGGTGAGTTTTGTGTTGGATCGTTTTTCACACATCAAGTTTTTGGCGCCATTGCCGGGGATTGAAATAGATTAACAATGATTAAGTGAAGTGGAGATCTAGATCAAGCACTTTTTCTTTTCTGTTTCTTTAACTTTTGACTAACACGCTAACTGTTTGATTTTTTGCTTAAGCTAACTAACATTTCACTTCAGCCATGGATTGAAGTGTTATTGCCTTTCTGGTGTTGTGTGATTCTTATGCTTTGGTTGTATGTCAGGTATAAGGAGAATTACACCCACTTTTTGTGAACAAGACGAAAGAACCCTCAGAAGATTAAGAAGAGCTGAAAGAGGGAAAAACATTGTTGGAGAAGAGGAGTCAGAAGAAGAGTTCCAGGATATGGAGGAACACTTAACAAACCCACCAAATGGAGCTGAAGGAGCAGCCAATAACAACAATAACCCACTACAGAGAAGAGTTTTGGCTTCCTACACGAAAACTACAGAGGAGGCCCAAAATCTCATTGATATGGTGGCTAACAACCAATATTTCTTTGCTCACCAAAGGCAACGCCAACCCTCACAAAGGAAAGGAGTGATGGAGTTGGAAGGAGTGGACTCAATCCTAGCTCAAAACAAAATGATAAACCAGCAGATTCAGCAATAATTCGAGCAAATGGCCAAAAGAATTGATGGCCTACAAGTAGCATAAGTGAATGCCACAAGCCAACCAATAACTCCTTGGGGGCAGAATGAGGAGAACCAAGAAGAACAACAACAAGAGCAAGTGCAGTATATGCACAACCAAGGATCAAACGAGGTGTATGGTGACACCTACAATCCATCCTGAAAGAACCACCCAAACCTCAGATGGGGGATAATCACAACCAGAACCAACAACCATGGCAGAGGAACTCAAATCAAAACACTTCAAGAAACAACCAAAACCACAACCAGCAGCAAACTAACCAAAACCCTTACAGAAAACCCCAAAACAACTACCCCAACTCCAACCATTACCCATCCAATAACCAACCCACCAACCAAAACACCTACCATCAACCATCAACACCCCATAACCAAGCAACCTCACATGACTCTCAGAGGATCACCAACCTGGAAAGATGATGAAGCACCAAGAAATGACAACGAAGAACCAGGAAGCCTCTATGAAGAATATGGAGAGGCAAATTGGCCAGCTCTCTAAACACCTTGCAACAGAAAGACCATCAAGTTCCCTACCAAGTGACACAATTCCAAATCCTAAGGAAGAGTGCAAGGCGATACAGTTAAGAAGTGGGAGAACATTGATGAGCAACAATGACACCACAAAAAAGTAAGTGGAGAACAGCAAAAGGCCCATAGAGGAGGAAAAGCCAACACAGGCAGAGGAAGCCAATGATCAAGATGTGATGCCAAACAAGAGCACTGAGAAGCAAAGAAGGAAAGAAGACCAACCAACCACTTCACAAAAGGGAGAAGAAGAAGCGATTCAGGGACAGCAGCAAGTGGGAAAGAGCATTACACCTCCACTGCCATACCCTCAGAGATTCAGCAAAGAGACTAAGGACCAACACTTTCATAAGTTCCTTGAAACTTTCAAGAAGCTGGAGATCAACATTCCCTTGGCTGATGCACTTGAGCAAATGCCCCTGTATGCCAAGTTCTTGAAGGAGCTTATCAACAAAAAGAGGAGTTGGCTTGAGAAGGAAACCGTGTTACTCACCGAGGAATGCAGTGCTGTGATTCAAAGGGGCATTCCACCAAAACTCAAGGATCCAGGAAGCTTTGTAGTCTCATGCACCATTGGCAGAATAGTTCTCAACAAAGCTCTCTGTGACCTTGGTGCCAGTATCAACTTAATGCCTCTCTCAGTGATGAAAAAGCTTGCCATAGAAAAACTTAAACCCACCAGGATGTCATTGGTCATGGCTGATAGATTAATCAAAACACCCAATGGAATTGTGGAGAACCTGTTGGTGAAGGTTGGGGAATTTATTTTCCCAGCAGATTTTGTGATTTTGGATACTGAAGAGGAAGGGAACAATTCAATCATTTTAGGAAGGCCATTTCTAGCCACAGCAAGAACCATCATTGATGTAGAAAAAGGAGAGATGATCTTCAGGGTCCACAATGAACAAATGGTCATAAACGTTTTCAAGTCAATGCAACACATTCCTGAGCAAGAGGATTATATGAGAGTGGATATGATAGAGAGCTTGGTGGAAGAAATGCTGGAAGATAATCCTCAAGAGACAACAGAGGAACAAGTAGCCGAGATTTCTATTGAACAAGAGGAAAAACAAGACAAGGAAGAAGTACAAAAACAAGAACTGAAGCCATTACCCACTCATCTCAAATATGCATTTCTGGGCACATCAGAGAGCTTCCCAGTAATCATCAATTCATCTCTAACAAAAAAGGAAGAAGGAGAACTTCTTGATGTACTCAAAGCTCACAAAGATGCTTTAGGATGGACCATTGACGACCTGAAAGGCATCAGCCCTGCAGTGTGTATGCATAAGATCCTCTTGGAGGACAACTCCAAACCAGTGGTTCAACCTCAAAGAAGGCTAAATCCCACAATGAAGGAAGTTGTCCAGAAGGAAGTAATGAAGTTATGGAATGCAGGGATAATCTTCCCAATATCTGATAGCTCATGGGTGAGCCCGGTCCAAGTTGTACCAAAGAAAGGAGGAATGACGGTCATCACCAATGAGAAAAATGAGTTAATCCCTACTAGAACAGTGACTGGGTGGAGGATGTGCATAGACTATAGAAGATTGAATGATGCCACCAGGAAAGATCATTTTCCTCTCCCATTCATTGATAAGATGTTGGAAAGATTGGCCGGCCATGCCTATTATTGCTTCTTGGACGGATATTCTGGGTGCAATCAAATCATGGTGGACCCCAAGGACCAAGAGAAGACTGCCTTAACATGTCCATTTGGAGTTTTTGCATACAGGAGGATGCCATTTGGGCTATGCAATGCCCCAGCCACATTTCAGAGGTGTATGCTTTCCATTTTCTCCGATATGGTCAAAAAGTTTTTAGAGGTCTTCATGGACGACTTTTCTGTTTTTGGTGATAATTTCAATGCTTGCCTGAACCATCTAACTCTTGTCTTGAAACGGTGCCAAGAAACTAATTTGGTTTTGAACTGGGAGAAGTGCCATTTCATGGTACCCGAGGGGATTGTTCTTGGTCATAAAGTTTCAAGAAAAGGGATAGAGGTTGACAAGGCAAAGGTTGAGATCATAGAAAAACTCCCTCCACCAACTAATGTGAAATCTGTTAGAAGTTTCTTGGGGCATGCAGGATTTTATAGAAGGTTTATCAAGGATTTCTCTAAGATAGCCAAACCTTTGAGTAACCTGCTGATGATTGATAATCCTTTTGTCTTTGATGAAACTTGCCAGCATGCCTTTGAAACTTAAAAAAAATAGACTCACAACAGCACCAATCATCACACCCCCGAATTGGGAACTACTGTTTGAACTTATGTGTGATGCAAGTGACATTGCAATTGGTGCTGTACTTGGACAAAAGAAGGGAAACTTGCATCATGTCATATATTATGCAAGTAAGGTTTTGAATGAGGCTCAAAAAAATTACACCACAACAGAAAAGGAGTTGCTGGCTGTAGTTTATGCATTTGATAAGTTTAAATCATACTTGATAGGATCCAAAATTGTAGTTTATTCTGACCATGCTGCTCTTAAGTATTTAATGACAAAACAGGATGCTAAACCTAGACTCATCAGGTGGGTATTACTCCTACAAGAGTTTGATATTGAAATTAAAGACAGGAAAGGTAGTGAAAATCAAGTTGCTGATCACTTGTCAAGGCTGCCACAAGAAACAATTCAAGAAGCATCTCATCCAGTGAATGAAAATTTTTCGGATGAACACCTCTTGTAGATTCAACAAGCTCCTTGGTTTGCAGACATTGCAAACTGTAACGACCCAACTTCCAGAACGTCATGATCGTACCGAAAGTAAGGCGTTACCAACCTGCTTTCCTTTATTAACTATTTACTATTAAGCCTTTAGTTCGATATCGCGATTTAGTTTTATGGAAAATTCCAGAAAAATTTTGTTTTCATTTCATAAAAGTCATATATCAAGGATCACCAGATAATAATAGTCACATAATTATTAATAATAATAAATGTTATACAAGAGAATTTAAATAAAATTCAGGTACAACTCCTATCCCTCTGCATAAAATAAAACCTTAAGCAGTAAGGGCGAGGGAATTCTATGAAAGAAACTCAAGTCATAACTTTAACTCGTAAATAAATTCTAGAATCACCCGCAGCTTCAAACTGAATCTTCAAAACCTGTGTCACTGAAAGGGTGGAAGATTTTGGGGTGAGAACAAACCACACGTTCTCAGTAGGGAATGGGAATGCCGTAAAAGTAATGAAATAAAATGCAAATAATTAACATACTAAAGAAAACTATATTTCATCCTAAATCCAAAAGCCTTTTTAAAAGTTTTTCCTAGACAGTATGAATGATCAAACTGTTCCAAGCATAGGTTCATTAAGTCTATGCTAAACCAGTTTGGTTTTTTATACTTTTCTAAACCGAAAACACAACCAAACACAACATTCAGCCCATCCCATAATCAACCATGGCCCTAGGCCCAAGCAGCTCAATCAACAACCAATTCATCACAATCCAACCAATTCTCAGCCACAAACACAAGTAAGAAGGTTCAAACACAATCAAGCAGTTATATCAAGTAGAGCAATTAGCAATTAACATAATTATTCACATAGGCAAACCAATTATAATATGCACACCCAAACAATGTCATATAAATGCATATGATGCATGCCTGTCCTACTGGCCATGAGCTCACGCGTCGGTTATGTTGCCAGACCCGACTCGGATAAGCGGGACTCAACCACCATCCTTATCCGTAGGTTCCACAAGCAAGCGGGATTAAACCACCGTCCTTGCCAAATAATTTATCAATATGTGAGCGGGACAAAACCACCATCCTCACTGCAGGCGGGACAAAACCACCATCCCTGCATAACAGTTTACGCACTGAGAAAGCGGGACTATACCACCATCCTTGCCAGGCCTCATCATATTCTCAATAACATCCACAGTCAATCAGACTCAAAATCTTATTTCAAAAAAATCATTCTTGGCCCACTTTCAAATTACAAATGTATTCAGTTCACATCTTGCCAAGAACCACTTTTCTTAAGTAAATTTTCTTTTCAAAACTTTCACACAACTTCATAACCAAGCCAGATTCAAAATCTCTTCTGAAAGACTCATAATCACTCATTTTCAAATTATTCGCTTCATCACTTTGTAATTAAGAGTTATTAATCAACAACCTTGGCAAGGACTCAAGACTTTAGGGAAGAATAACCTGCCTCATTTCTTAAACTCTTCAGAAATTCTCGGAATCATAGTTGCTTAAGTTGAGATAAATTAAAGTAAAGATTTAAAATCAAAACCAAAGCATGTAAGCCAAGAGTTCTGAACCAGTTTCAAAACCAAAATTGTTTAAGTAAAAAAAAAACCCAATTTCTTTTCATTCTTAAATCAGAAACTCTCCCAAAGGTACTTCTTTAACTAAACTTCAAAACATAGGCACCTTCATATTTAAATCAATCAGGTAACATGAACTTTTATTAAACAGTTTAACTCAAAACACCAATTTCTTAATAAATCAAGAACCAATTCGTAGAACCTTTCAAGTCCAAATCTTTTTCTAAATCACATTTTAAAACAGAATCTGGATTTTTATGAAAATTCGGCAACATCTCCCCTAAAACTCGGACTTAACCACCCTTACGGGTTCCCTCTTTCTCAGCAAGTGTCCCCCTTTCCTCAACAACTACCAAATAAGAGGTTCTCAAATCAATCAGAAAATTCACAATTTACAATAGCCAACAGTTCAGTCATAACCCATAATTCCCACATAATACATCAATTCAACTTTCACCTCATCAATTCGTAACTAACTTTCATTTATCATAGGATTCTTTCAAAATTAAACTCAATAAACTAGTATTCCAAGAAACTTGGTGTTGAGGTAATTTGGTCACAATAAAAACTTGTACCATCTCTCTTAAAATTCTGTTATTGTTTCCTAAGAAAATGCAGAAAAATAGCAGCAAGTAGTAAGTTTGATAAATTCCTTAAAAATCCAGTTTTCACCCAATGCCTTTCAAAATTCACGACCTCAAACAAGACTCTTTTAGCTTTTTATTGAATCAAATTCCAGATTAATACCATGTCATATGAAAAAGTTATGAAGTGAGAAACACAGCCAGGCCTTTTCGGTTTCCAAAATCCAGTGAGTTATCCATACTCTTTTCAACATATCTACTTGGTTAAATAGGATATTGACATGAAATTTAAAATGAAGATTGTGGACACAGGAAGCTTGAAAATGCCGTTAGTTTCAGCTCAAATACTTACCAGAATTGAAAGTTAAGTGAGTTGGAATTCGGTGCTTCTGCAGTAAAGAAACAGAATTTTCTGCAGAAACCATCAATCTTCAAAAATTCATTTCTCCCAAAATACTCATCAATAAATTCTGAATTTTTTATGCGATGCTCAAAACACAGTAAATTTTCATGAAAAAATAGTTTCATTCAAGTATATAACCTGGGATGCTCCCAAAAATTGATTCTTTCTACTGTCATGTATGCAGAAATTCTGCCTTAAGAATTTTCAACAACCTTACTTATCAAAAACCACATTTGAACTTATAACCCTTCCAAAATCACACGTTTAACCTCTTTCCAGTTATTCAAAATTGTCTTCATTGCCAACACAGCCCAAGAAGCCAGAATCAATAATTCACATGATGTCAAGTACTTAAGCATCATCAAACCTTTTCTTTTCTACACTATGCCAAGCATAATTTTCCATATACACTCATCATCATTCAAACACACAATAACTCATCAATTCACACCAGCAAGCTTAGCAACAAAAGTAACACCATTTATTCTATCCCTTACAACATTCAGTACGCACAATCATCAAATCAATCACCAACTACAGTTATAATTCAACTCAATTCCATCCATATCAGAGAAAACAATATCAATTACAACTTCAAACACTCACAACAAAGCCCAAAGACATTCGCAGCCACATTTAATTCCAGTCACAGCTCAAAATATTCAAAACAACTAACAAATTTCAAATGCATTTCAGGTCATTCATGTCAATTAAGAAATTCTAAACCATTGTTAACCATTTGCACTTATTCAAATAACTTGGTGAGCATTCTAAATTAAAAAACGTTAAATCCCCTACCTCAATGTCGCATTAACAACGCAATCAAACCAACCAGCAGCCTTGGTGACATTTTTCCTATGAGTTCCCTTCCTCTGGCAACAGCACAACAGCTCAAAACCTATGTAGCAGCACCAGAATCATCAAGAGCAGCTCCAGAAATTGGTTCCTAGCGACTCCAATGGCAGCAACAGTGACAAGGTTAAACGGCCTCCTCTTCTTTCTGGTCTTGGATCCCAGTGGCAAAGGCTCCAGCAACTCTGAAACTTGAAGCAGAGGCAGAACAGAGCAAGAACAGCAGCGGCGATCTTGAACCCAACAAACAGCAGCGGCAGTGGTGTTTTCTCAGATTTAAAAAACCAGAAGCAGCAGCAAAACAACGACTCCTTCCCTTGATTCTCGCGACGCTCCTCATCTTTGTACACACAGTAGCAACAGCTTCCTCCGATGGCACCAAGGCACGACGGCGACGGAAGGCACGGCGGCACAACTTCACGCAGTGGCCAGTGGGTCACACTCCTCCTTACGTCACTGACTCACGTCCTCCTTCCTGAACGTCGTGCGTTCTCTCTCTCTGCTGGTCCTCGACGGCGATGGCTCCAAGGGAGATAACGAGCAAGGACGGCGGTGGCTCCTCGTGGTGGTCACCCTCTTCTGTTCGGCGACGTCAGTGGCAGGACGGGCTTGGTGGGAGGCAAAATGACGACTAGGTAGCGACGATCGGCGTGGCTTCGACGGCGAGCAAGACGCGGCTGGGTGTGACGGAGTGCGGTGGCGGCGCTGCTCCTCCCTCTTCTTCGCTGGCGCTTTCTCTTCCTGTCTTCTCCATATGTGTGCGTGCATGTGCATAGTGAGGAAATGAGTATGAGTTCGTTGGTGAGGCTGAGAGTGAGAGAGGTAAGTCTCTGTGTGTGTCATGTGGTGAGGGTAACAGCGCTGACTTGGGGATTAAGGGTGAGTATGTTAGCTGAAGAGGGTAAAGGAGGGGTGGGGTGCGGCTGAGGCAAAGGGAAGCTAGGGTTAGGGTTCCTCATTTTGGGAATTAGGGTTTCTGATTCAATTTGGGAATTTAGGTTTAGGAATTAGAATTTTATAAAGGAATATGGATAGTTATGAATAGATATTTTGATAAAATTGAATAGTAGACTAATTTTAGAATCAAATATACTCTGTTAAAAATATTTAGGAACATTATTTATCAACATATTGCTAAGTTCAATCAATTATTTCTAATTTAAATTATAAAATGAACAAGTTAATTATATTTTGTAAAGTACAATTTAAATTCAAATAAAATTTTCTAGATTAAATCATACAAATCTCTATTATTTTTCTATCTCCGAAACTTTAATTTCAATTTATAAAATAATTAATTATAGTAAAAATTGTACATAAATATTAATTGACTTAAACTTAAAGTATTTATAAATATCAATCTAATCGTTTCTAATAAAATAATTTATAGGAGTTCAAATTAATAACATAATTCATTCAAAATAGAATTTATTTAAATTAAATTATACAATTCTTCTTATTTTTCAATTATCAAAATTATAATTTCAATTATACCAAATATCTAATAAAGATTATATAAAATTTCTAATTAATTTAAACTTCAATTATTATGAAACTCCATTAAATTACCTTTAGTAAAATAATTTCCTTAAAATAAAATTATCAACAAATAAAATAAATCACAAATGACTAATTATTTGATTTTCAAAAACTAGGGTTGTTACACAAACTATAAGGTTGGAAGGAAAATCCCTAAGGAATTCACCAAGCAACAAACAAAGAAATTGCTCAATGAAGCAAAGAAATTTCTATAGGATGAACCATTTTTATTCAGAAGGTGTTCAGATGGAGTGATAAGGAAATGTGTCCCTGAGAATGAAATGAGCAACATTTTGTGGCACTGTCACGGCTCTGCCTATGGAGGACATTTTGGACCTGAAAGAACAGCAGCCAAGGTTCTTCAAAGTGGATTCTATTGGCCGACCATCTTTAAGGATTCCAGAGAGTTTGTTCATCAATGTAACGAATGCCAAAAAGCTGGGGGTTTGACAAGAAGGAATGAGATGCCTCAAAACTATATCTTGGAAGTAGAGCTGTTTGATCTTCGGGGCATTGATTTCATGGGCCCATTCCCTCCATCTTACTCTTTCAAGTACATCTTGGTAGCAGTAGAATATGTCTCAAAATGGGTGGAAGCCATAGCCACAACCACGTGTGATGCACAAGTTGTCCTTCAATTCTTAAAGAAACACATATTCACTAGGTATGGAGTACCTAGGGGACTGGTGAGTGATGGTGGTGGTCACTTTTGCAATAAACAGATGGAGAAACTACTTCATAAGTATGAAGTGATACATAAAGTGGCTACACCTTATCACCCACAGACCAATGGTCAGGCAGAACTTGCCAATAGGGAGCTGAAGAGGATTTTGGAGAAGACAGTGGGGGCTACTAGAAAGGATTGGGCTAGAAAGCTAGAAGATGCACTTTGAACATACAGGACGGCATTCAAGACACCTATTGGGAAATCCCCCTTTCAACTACTATATGGAAAATCTTGTCACCTCCCTATAGAGCTTGAACATAAAGCTTTCTGGGCTACTAAACTCCTCAACCTTGATTCCCAGGCTGCAGGAGAGAAAAGGTTGTTACAACTAAATGAGTTGGATGAATTCAGGCTAGAAGCTTATGAGAGTGCTCAGATACACAAGGAGAGAGCCAAGAGGTGGCATGATAAGAAGATCATAAAGAAGGAGTTCAAGCCAGGACAGCAAGTACTCCTGTATAACTCAAGGCTTAAAATCTTCCCTGGCAAACTTAAGTCTAAGTGGACTGGCCCATATTTGGTGACAAAGGTTTTTCCTTATGGAAGCCTTGAATTGCAAGATGAAGCAACAAAGAGTCATTTCATAGCAAATGATCACAGAGCAAAGCCCTAACTAGGAGGACAATGGGACAAGGAGAAGAAAGTCCAGAATCTGAGCTGAACAAGCATAGAGAATGTCAAGCTAATGACAATAAAGAAGTGCTTGTTGGGAGGCAACCCAACCTGAGGTAATTTTCTTTTTCATAGCTTTTTCAATAAAAATGTTGAATAATTATGTATTACAAGGAGCTAAGTTTGGTGTTGTACACCAAAACAATTTAAAGGAGAATGAAGGATTCTAAGTTTGGTGTTCCACCAAAATCTCATTTAAAAGCATACTCTCACCTCTTGCATAATGATAGCTCCAAGCAATCAGACAAATTATTCAACTAGTTAATTGCTTCTTAGTTTTGGTTCCATAACCTTTAGCAAGGCCAAAAGAATTTATAAATGTACAACCTGTTGCATTAGAGACAGTGGCAAGGAATTAAGTTTGGTGTTCCCACACCAAATTAAATCCAAAAGCCACATCAATTCATGCAGACTAACCAGTCACCTAAGGGCTTGAGAAGCAAGCAACTTTTGAGAATTGTGCAGGGAACTAACCACCAGTTGAAGACATTATGCATCATAACTCAAAAGGGGCACAACAGAAGGAAGAACAAAAGAACTGCAAACCAATAGGTTGTATCTATACTTAACT
>NC_029790.2:71169411-71181041 GCF_000816755.2 Arachis ipaensis
AGACTGTCTCCTTTTAAGTAGAAAGTAGCTCACTGTCTATGAATCTCAATAAAATAAAAGTCCTTGGTTAAAAAGAAAAACAAAAAGAGAAAAGAAAAAGCCAAAGGTGGCAGCAAAAAAAAAGAAAAAGAAAAAGAAATAAAGCTAAACACCAATAGCTTGAACCTTAGAAAATATGCCTGTGGTGTCTTTGTACTAGGATCTGCTTGGATTATTAAGTTCTTTGGAGTGCATCAACACTTGGTAACTTGGGTTAACTAACCCGGGATTATCAACTGAAAGTCCACTATCAAGAGCACCCTAACTACAAGGCATTTAATAACCCAAAGAGGTGTTGGGCATCAATGTTCTAAGAAGGAATGTGAGCCAAGTGTCTATAGTGAATAATGTGTCAAGCATAAACAAAGAAAAGAGCTTGTTACACATGACACTGAACTAAAGCTTATAGAAAAAAAAATAGTAACCAAGGACAAAGGAATAATGAGAGGTCATAGCAGTGTGTTGCTTGATGCTTGGAGGAGGCTTTCTAGGCCTAAATGTCAATAAGAAGTGAGTATTTACATATCTACATAAAACCCCATGAGCTACCAATAATACTCTGCTAGCATAAACATCTTCTTCCATTTCATTCTTTCTTCTAAATAATTCTTTTCTTGCTTGGGGACAAGCAAGCTTTATGTTTGGTGTTGTGATGACAAGTCATCTTAGCCTAGTTTCACTAGTCTTTTTCTTTTGTTTTCAATTGATTTTATGCACTTTCTTGAGCCATAAGTAAGCCAATTGGGTAGAATTTCATGTTTCCTTTGATTCAATCAACCATGGATAAATTAATGCATTTTCATGAGATTTTGTGCTATAATTGTCATATATTATGAAAGAGAAACAATCTCATGATTTTGAGCATAGCTTTGATGTTTTTGATTCATTGATGATAGGTGAAAAGAGCTTTGAAGAGGGTTGAAGAAAGAAGGAATGGCAAAGAGCAAGAGAGGACAAAAAGCTTGAGTCAAAGTTTGCCTCAAACTTTAGCTCAAACGTGAGGAAGAGCTTGACTTCACCCTGGAGGCATCAAAAGTTTGTGCCAACGTTTGCCTCAAACTTGAGGTCAAACGTTGGCACCCTCAGAGCAAAAGAAGAAAGACCCAGGGAGCAAAAAGCTTGCGCCAACGTTTGCCTCAAACTTTGAGTCAAACGTTGGCGCCACAAAAAGAACACCCAGGAGGAAAAAATATTGCGCCAACGTTTGCCTCAAACTTGAGGTCAAACGTTGGCGCCATTTGAGTATGAAGAAGAGTCCCTGATTGAAGGCTTGATTAAGCCACGTTTGCGCCAACGTTTGCCTCAAACGTTGGGCCAAACGTTGGCCAAAGGACATGCAAGGGAGGATCCACGTTTGAGCTCAAGTTTGACCTCAAACTTTGAGCCAAACGTGGATGACAGCACGGGAGGCAATCTGCTACAAAAAGCTTGAGTCAAAGTTTGCCTCAAACTTTGACTCAAGCTTTAATGGTTCATGGCCCGATTCTGACCCGGTTCACAAGTGGGTTTCTTTCCAACTCCAAGAGCAATCAACAGAGGCTTTTGTCAACCCAATTCTATCAAGAGCAAGGGTCCAATTTAAGGCTTGAAGATCATTTGAAGAGAGTGTATAAATAGCTTAGAATTTAAGTTTTCAGGGGGCTTTTCTTTTTTTTAGTTTTGCTGGGTAGTTTTGGAGAGCTTTTAGTTAGGAGTTATTTTGAGATTCTGAGTCTTAGGGAAGGAGAATTGAATTCTCTTCTTCTTAGTTTTCTTGTTTTCAATTTCATTTACACCTGTCTTAAATCTTGGGTTGAAGAATTGAGTAAATTCTATCTCAATCTCACCTTGAGATCTCTCTATCTCACTTTACCGCAACTTTTGGGAATTGAATTTGGTTTTACTTTTTCTTTTGTTTGATCTTTAATTTTTCTTGCAATTGAATTCTGAATTTGGATCTAGGAAGGCAGTGAGATCTAGACTTGGTTATCTCGTCTCTTGGGTCCTGAGATCTGAAATTTCCTTTTGATTTCTCTGTTGAACGCTTCTTCAAGCAATTTACATTTTCTGTTTGAGATCTACTGCAATTAAATTCATCTTTTACTTCCCTGCTTGTTGCAATTTACTTCTCCTTGTTTAATTTCTGCAATCCCAATTCCCAACTCCTTTTATAATTCAAGCAATTTACATTTCTTGCACTTTAAGATTTAGCCATTTACATTTCTTACAATCCAAGTTTCTGTAATTTACATTACTTGTTCTTTAAAATTCAGCTTATTTACTTTCTTTGCTCTATAATTTCCTGCAATCTACCCCTCTCCCTTTACATTTTAAGCAATTTAGTTTCTGCAATCACAAATCACTCAACTCAACTTCTGTTTGCTTGACTAAATCAACCACTAAACTAAAATTGCTCAATCCTTCAATCCCTGTGGGATCGACCTCACTCACGTGAGTTATTATTACTTGATGTGACCCGGTACACTTGCCGATGAGTTTTGTGTTGGATCGTTTTTCACACATCAGAAAGATTCAACAAAACGTGCCTAGACATACAAAGCTTACCAACAGAGGCTGCCGTCATGGGCCTCATTAACAGCTTACGAGAAGGACCTTTCAGCCAATCTATATCAAAGAAATATCCCACATCCCTAGATGAAGGTACAAGAGCGGGCAGAGAAGTACATCAACATGGAAGAAAATTTCCGACTTGGAGAAGCCTCGAAATCCGGTTTCACCTACCGAGATAAAGATAAAGAATCCAAGAAGAAGGAAGATCGAACGGGCAAAAAAATCAAAAAGTATCATAATTGCACCCCTCTTCGGGTGTCCCCTGTGGATATTTACAAAGAAGTCTGTAACACAGAAAAGATACCCCCAGTTCGACCACTCAAAGGCAAAAGAGGAGGAGGAAATCGGAACGAATACTGTGAATATCATCGGGTCTGGGACATTCCACCAACGAGTGCTTCGACTTAAAAAACATCATAGAAAAGTTAGTACAAAACAACTAATATTGGCACGATCCTGAAGGGAGACGCAAAAGAATTACTAGTACAGTTCTTACGAGATAATGTCGATCTCTTCGCATGGAAAGCCGCAAACATGCCAGGCATAGACCCCAAGCTAATGAGTCACAAGTTGGCGGTCTATCTAGGATCTCGGCCGGTACAGTAGTGACGAAGAAAACTTGGGCCAGAACGATCCCAAGCTGTGGAAGAACATGTACAAGCACTACTGGAGGCAGGATTCATAAGAGAAGTCAAGTACCCACTATGGCTAGCTAACGTCGTCTTGGTGAAAAAATCAAATGGGAAATGGCGAATGTGCACCGACTACACCGACCTCAACAAAGCCTGCCCAAAAGATCCTTAACCACTCCCAAGTATCGACGCTCTGGTAGATGCTTCATCCGGATATAGATACCTCTCGTTTATGGATGCATATTCCGGATACAACCAAATTCCCATGTATCCACCAGATCAAGAAAAAAACTTGTTTTTGACGCCAAAAGCAAATTACTGCTACATTGTAATGCCTTTCGGTCTCAAGAATGCGGGAGCTACGTATCAAAGGCTAATGAATAAAGTCTTTTCAGATCATATCGGAAAGATCATGGAAGTCTACGTGGATGACATGTTAATAAAGACACAAAGTGAAGAGACATTATTGTCTGACCTGGCCCAAGTGTTCGACATTATAAGGAAGCATGACATGCGCCTCAATCCTGCAAAATGCACTTTTGCAGTAGAAGCAGGCAAGTTCTTGGGTTTTATCCTCACACAAAGAGGAATTGAGGCAAGTCTGGATAAATGCCAGGCCATACTCAACGTGAAAAGCCCAACTTGTGTCGAAGAAGTACAACAACTCAACGGGAGGTTAGCGGCCTTGTCCAGGTTCCTAGCGAGATCAGCGATAAGATCCCTTCCTTTCTATGCCACTCTAAGGAAAGGAAAGAGCTTCGAGTGGACAATGGAATACGAGCAAGCCTTCCAGGATTTCAAAAGTTTCCTGGGACGACCACCTATCCTAACTCGACCATGAAAGGAAGAGCCGCTCGTATTGTACCTTGCGGTAGGAAGTCAGGCAGTAGCCTCAGCACAAGTTCGAGAGGATGACAAAGGCAACAACCTGTATACTTCATTAGTAAAGCGTTGTAGGGATCCGAGCTGAACTACCAAAAAATAGAAAAGTTTGCCTATTCTCTCATACTGACATCTCGATGACTACGCCCGTACTTCCAGGCTCACACCATTAAGGTCCGGACCAACCAGCCCATAAAAGGGATACTGCAGAAAACAGATCTAGCAGGCAGAATTTTACAATGGGCAGTCGAGTTATCCGAGTTTGACCTCCAATATGAAGCTCGGACAGCCATCAAATCACAATACTTGGACGACTTCATTGCAGAATTCACAGATACCTTGGAAACCCCCACATAATGGAATCTCTACGTGGACGAGTCTTCAAATAAGACTGGAAGCGGCGCAGGTGTGATAATAGAAAGCAACCAAGGAACCTAAGTTGAGCTTTCCCTCAAATTTGGGTTCCCGGCCTCAAACAACCAGGAAGAATATGAAGCGTTACTAGCTGGTTTGAAGCTGGCTAAGGAGGTTGGAGCTCAAAAACTCAACATCTTCAGCGACTCACAAGTAGTCACCTCACAGATAACAGGGAGTTACTAAGCCAAAGATCCCACCATGAAAAGGTATTTGGATATCACCAAGGAACAGCTCGAACAACTCGGGGAATATAAGATCTGCCACATACCCCGCGAACAAAATGCCCGAGCTGATGCACTCTCAAAGCTAGCCAGCACCAAACCAGGGGGCAACAATAGAAGCCTCATCCAGGAAATACTACAAAACCCGTCAATCTCGGAAGCAGAAAAAGTCCTAGCTATAACAAGTCAGGATCAAGGATGGATGACCCCCATAATTAATTACCTCAAAAAAGAAACACTCCCCACAAATGAGAAGGAAGCAAAGAGGTTAAAACGGGAGGCTCAGTACTACACCATCATAAACAACACCCTATACAAAAGAGAGATTTTAATACCATTGTTAAAATGTGTGTCGACCTCTAACACAAGGGAAGTTTTAGAGGAAGTACACAGCGGTATTTGTGGCAATCATCTCGGGGCACAAGCCCTCACCAAAAAGGTACTTCGGACAGGATTTTACTGGCCAACTCTACAAAAGGAAGCTACAGAATTTGTAAAGACATGTCCCCCATGCCAGAAACATGCCAACTTTCACATCGCCTCGCCAGAAGAGCTCATCAGCATAACTTCGCCTTGGCCATTTGCAAAATGGGGACTCGATCTTTTCGGACCCTTTCCCTAGGGATCAGGACAAGTCAAATTCCTCATAGTCGGAGTAGACTATTTCACAAAGTGGATTGAGGCAGAGCCCTTAGCCAACGCCACTACTCAAAGAAGCCAGAAATTCCTATATAGGAACATTGTCACGAGGTTTGGGGTTCCATACTCCATCACCACAGACAATGGCACTCAATTCACAGATGCAGGCATCAGGAAATTAGTAGCCGACTTGAACATAAAGCACCAGTTCACCTCCGTCGAACATCCTCAAGCCAATGGGCAAGCCGAAGCTGCCAACAAAGTCATATTGGCTGGGTTGAAACGGAGACTGCAAGATGCGAAGGGAGCTTGGGATGAAGAACTTCCACAGGTCCTATGGGCATATCGAACTACGCCACATTCCACCACAAACGAATCACCATTTCGATTAGCGTACGGCGTGGAGGCAATAATCCCAGTAGAGGTCGAGGAAGGGTCGCCTAGAGTAGTCCACTACAATGAAGAAGCCAACTCTCAACTTCAAAGAGAAGAACTCGACCTACTTCCGAAAATCCAAGAAAGAGCTCGGATCAGGGAAGAATCGCTAAAGCGCCGAATGGCTTCAAGATATAATCAAAAGGTAGTGCCAAGAGGTTTCGCGGAGAATGCTCTCATCCTAATCCGAAATGATATTGGAACAACTCGACCCGAAGAAGGAAAGTTGGCAGCAAACTGGAAAGGACCCTACCGAGTCATAGAAGTACTTGGGAAGGGCTACTACAGACTGTCCGAACTCGATGGACGAGAGCTTCCCAGATCGTGGCACGCCTGCAACCTAAGAAGGTACTATAGCTAGAAAAGGTAAAAGATCTCATCACAGGATGCACTCTTTTTCCTGAAAAGGTTTTTTAATGATGCACCAAGTTAAGATTCAGATATTATCCAACTTAAAAGAATGAAAAACTCCAACATGTATATATTTGCACTTTTTTTTGAATAAAAAATATTTTAGATATTCTACAAATTCTCAAGACGCATTAATCTGAAGCATTCATCATCCGATTATAAAGCAACAGATCGGCAGAAAGTAAAAAATAGATTCACTGCACGATCACGGTAAAAGACCAATAAAGATGAAAACGCGATTCATCTAAAGGTTGACCAAAGAATGACAGAAACCACCTTCTACAAATCGGCAAAGATGAACACAGAATAATGCAAGAAGTTATCGAAAGTGATCCAAAAAAAAGAACCTGACGAGGTCTTATGGATTGCTAAATAATAACTTCAAGACTGGCCGACGTTGAGAAGTCGGACCAAGTCAACCCAAGTTATCAGCAAATCCCTGGAAAGAGGTCTGGCCAACCCTATAAAAGTGGAATTGCTATAACTTAGAAGAGATCGACATAAAGAAGTCGGTCTCCTACGAAAAACAAGTTATAAAAGTAATCCCTGAAAGAAACCTGACAAAGGTCCAAGAAAGAGGATTACAAAATAACTTAGAAGAGATCGACATAAAGAAGTCGGTCTCCTACAACAAACAAGTTATAAAAGTAATCCTTGAAAGAAACCTGACAAAGGTCCAAGAAAGAGGATTACAAAAATAACTTAGAAAGAGGACGACATAAAGAAGTCGACCTCCTACGAAAAGTTATAGAAGTAATCCCTGAAAGAGACCTGACAAGGGTCCAAAAAAGAGGATTACAAAAATAACTTAGAAAGAGGACGACGTAAAGAAGTCGACCTCCTACGAAAAGTTATAAAAGTAATCCCTGAAAGAGACCTGAGAAAGGTCCAAGAAAGAGGATTACAAAAATAACTTAGAAAGAGGACGACGTAAAGAAGTTGACCTCCTACGAAAAGTTATAGAAGTAATCCCTGAAAGAGACTTGACAAAGGTCCAAGAAAGAGGATTACAAAAATAACTTAAAAAGAGGACGACGTAAAGAAGTCGACCTCCTATGAAAAGTTATAAAAGTAGCCCCTGAAAGAGACCTAACAAAGGTCCAAGAAAGAGGATTACGAAATAACTTAGAAGAGATCGACATGACGAAGCCGGTCCACTACAAAAATAACATGGAAAAGGACGACACAAAGAAATTGGTTATGGATAAAATACAAGTAAGAGCAAGCAAATACAAATTGGATCTACGAATCTACGACCTCCAAGTACAAAGTAGTTCAAAGAGGCCGAGCAGTAAGGCTCCAGTATTCTAAAACCCGGAAAGGTGCCAAGACAAGAGCAAACAAGCATGCTGTAGAATACAATATTATAAAGCTTTAGGGTCAAGCCCAAAAGCTTGAAAGCTACTTGTTTTTTAAAATAAAAGTTGCTAAACAACCAACCAAAAGGAGTACCAGCAGTTAGCAAAATATTCAACTATATAAAATAAAGAGTTTTGAAGCCCACAAGCCAGGCCAACTACGCAAATATCCAAAAAAACTCAGCTAAAGATTAGAAGACTTTTTAGCAGCATCAGTCTGGGGTGAAGGAGGGCGAGCCTGGAGAGGCACAGCATCCACGGTACCATCATCCCGGTTCAAGATCTGACAGTCCGGATCAGAAATAGAATGACCAACCTCAAGCGGAGGAATCGTAGAAGCGGACACCTTGGCAGAAAGCACAGGGGGAGGATCAGTATCATCATCATCTTGGTCGTCGGGGACAATCTTACCATCCCTCACAACATTGTCCAAGCTAAAGAGAGTAAGGTCAACCTCAGGAGCAAGAACTTGAACTTGCTCTTTTAGATTATCATAGGCAGCGTTCACGCTGCCGACGAGGTGACCTTGAAGCTCGGAAAAGTCTACTCGGGCAGACTCCAGCTCCTCCCTCAGACGCACCACCTCGCGATAAGATGTAACATAATTGTCCTTATGTCTCAATGCCGTGTCCTCGGCCAACTGCACAGAAGCCGCGAGAGCAAGGGAACTCGCCTTTTCGTTCTCCAGATCCTTCTCCAACTTGGCTACCTTTACCTCAAGCTCTTCCTTCAGGCCCTTCATCCGGTCGAACTCCTGTTTAGCCTCCTCCATAAATTCTTTGGTGGCATGGAGAGGAAGATTCTGAGCAGTTCGGTACAGGACAGCCCCCATATATGCCATTTTAACACTGTTTCGGGTCATAAAATCCAGATGGAGAAGGATTGATACATCATCCATGGCGAGGGCACCGTAGGGACCGATTTGCTGATCTACAAACTCGATTGCATTAAAATCACGAGCGTCAAGGTTGAAAGGCTCAATTGTTTTTTGTTTCTTGTTGGGAGGAGCACCAGAAGTAGTGGCAGAAGTCTGTGGAGGATCAGTCAGATGAACTCGAGGAGTGGGGATCACCTTCCTCGGCCCAGGAGAACTCGGCATGGGTGGCTTCACTGGAACTTGAAAAGATCCCTCTCCGGCCGCCTTGGCCGAGATGTTTTGAGCAGCAGCAGCCTTCTTCGCCTTCTTGTAGGCCTTCATGGAATCATTGTTTTTTGACATCTCTGAAAATACAGAATCAACCATAAGGATGAGTTACAACCTAGGAGAAGCAAAACAAAAAAACAAGTATAAGAAACAAGTCAGACAGTACCCAAAGCAGTTCGAACCAAAGATGGATCACTCAAAAATATTTTTGTATCCAGATGGGGTGGTTCCCCCCACAAATCTTCAAGAACAACTACAAAAGCCCGCTCAACCTTATTAAGCATCTCCCATGTATAACGAGGCACTCTCACATTCTTTTGCCACTCTAGAGGAAAAGCAGGCTCGTCATTCTCATCAAGAAAAAAGGGGCGGACCCCCTCAACAGCACAGACTCGGAAGAAATAATTCTTAAAATCTTTAAAAGACTCATCATACATGGCAAAAACTTTATGCCCTTGGGCCGATCTGAAAGAAACCCAGGAAGCTTTCTTTTTGGAAGAACCTCCGGGCTTGGCCGAGACAAAAAGATAGAGGAAAAGATTTTGAGAAGGTGTTATGCCTAACTCTTGGCAAAGCAGTTTAAATATCTTGATAAAACCCCAGGAATTCGGATGAAGCTAGGATGGAGCAATGTTACATGACCACAACAAGTCGGTCTCGAAAGCAGTAAAAGGAAAAATAACGTCCAACTGGTTGAAGAAATATTCATAGGCATAGAAGAAGGGACACTCCCCCTCGACCGAAGTAGGAAAACAAGCCCTCTCATCAGAGTCAGGAGCTACAAGCTCATAATCCCTCTCCCGAGCACTGTTATCACAAATCCTATGACGTTTCCTCAGCTCTACATAAAATTCAGCGTCCACGACAGAGACACACATTAGGACAAGGGAGTCCAGCCAATCGGACATCCCCTCGGGAACTTTGGAAGACATCTCTACAACGTTATTGCGAGAAGACATGAGGCCAACTAATCCTACAAAAAGAAAAGAAGATTGGATCACTAAAAAACATCTCGGAGGAAGGGCAAAGCAACTCGACTAATATGATACAGACAGAAAAGGAAAACCAAAGTCCTGGGGCATTTTTTGGAGGCAGTGGCAAAGCAAGATTTCAGGAAAAATCCACAGCTTACGTCCCGGAATTTCCCAAACAAGAAAAGAAGATTTCAAGTAGACAAACATTTTGAAAAAGGGAAGTAAAAACACAAAAGTCATCTAAGCCACTATCTTTCTACAGTCTATCAACAAAAAGCATCGTCGACATCAAAAATTCCAAGCAGAAAATCATCAAAGACATAACCTTTTTCATAATCAAACAAAAACCATCATCGAAAGTACAAGCAGAAACAGAGATAACATGCAAAAGCCCTAAAAGCATCAAGCAACAGGAAAAGCGAAAAAGTTCATACGAAAGACGAAGAAACTCCCAGAACACACAATACAATAGCAATTAGGCGCAACAAAAACAGAAAGATCCAAACTTTCTCCAAGCAAAAACTTCACCACAAAACCAAAGCCAAAGCAACGAAAGAGAAAAGTAATTGCAAAATGGAACTAACCTGGAGAAATGAGAAGTTCCGGAAGAAGTGGAAATGAAGGAATCGCTGGACCACTGGAAGGCACCGCAACGCAAGAAAAGACAGAGATAGAGAGAACGAAGGAGTTACAAAGAAAAAGGAAGAAGAGAAACCATTTTTTTGAGGAAGCAAAATTCAAAATAAAGCCAAGAGAAACGGGGCAATTAATACCAATTAATGAAGGTATTAAACCCTCGCACGTTCCCTAGAATGAAGTGCTAATACAAAAGCGCGCGTTTTTAGAGGAAAAACATTCTACATTCAAAAAGCTCTACAAAGAAAGGAATCGACAAAAATGCTCGAGTTCGGCTTCACTATAAAAAGTTCGAAGTCAAAAAACTCAACCTCAAAGCAGAAGACCGAGCTCAAGCAGGGGCACTGTTCATACCCTGGGTCGAGCTGTCCGACCCGGGATGTTAGCGACATGGCGACCGACCTGTTCAGGTCCGACCACCCGATCTCTTCTTAAAGAGATCGGCCAAATCAACAGGAAAGCCCAGTAAAGGGCCCAAATAGAGGAACACGACCCAAATCCAAAGGCAATCCAAGCCTATAGAGATAAAGGCAGTTCCCTTGAAGATAAGCTGACTTCACCCAAAATAAGATAAGATAAGATAAGATAACTAACTTATTTTATCAGAAAGGTCAGCCCACACTACTATAAATACACTGGAGCACCCAGGTATAACTCATACTCTGATTCTACAATAAACCTACTTAATACCTGTGCTAACTTAAGCATTGGAGTGTCTTACAGGTACCCCCCACCCTCCAGTGACCAAGGATCAGAAGTGCAGCCAGTCCAACAAGTCGAACACAACAGCTCCGGCCGCTACTAGCCAGCCGGACACGTCATCTCCGACCAGTACAGAAGATCTCATCCGAGATCGACCTACAGTTTCAGGTAACCCTTGGAACAATAATTAAAAGAGCGCTCACCATAGCCATTGCCTTGATATGCATCACAGAACGGTTGTTGATAGTCCATTGGAGGTGGTTGTTGCCATGAGGGTTGATCAAATCCTTGTGGCTCCTCCCATCTTTGATTGTTCCAACCTTGATGCCGGTTCTCATTGTAATTTCCTCTTCCTGCAACATAATTGTAACCAGACTCATAGCCAAAGGGGAGAAATTTCATAGTAGTAGGAGAAAATAGAAACAAAAACTAACAAAAAGAAAATATTTTGAAAAAGATATGATTTTTTGAAAAAGATTTGAATTTTGAAATTTAAAACTAATATAAGATAAGATAAAAAATTTTAAAATAAAAATCTGAAATTTTTTTTTCAAAAAAAATCAATTTAAAAGCAAATATTTACAATAACC
>NC_029790.2:71181050-71200411 GCF_000816755.2 Arachis ipaensis
CTGAAAAAAATTGTTTTTTTTTTCGAAAAAAATCAATTTAAAAGCAAATATTTACAATAACCAATAATAAAGCACACGTTTGCAATTCCTCGGCAACGGCGCCATTTTGACGATCCGGATTTCCTATCGGTAAAGAAATTCACAAATATATGATCGCGTTGTAAGTATAGCTTCTAAACCAACAGAAAATTCTTTCGTACAAACGTTTGATTGTCACAAGTAACAAACCCCTAAATAAATTGATAACCGAAGTATTTAAACCTCGGGTCGTCTTCTTAAGGAACTGCAGGGAGGTGTTCTTATTATTGGTTATGAGTCTTGTAAATTGGGGGTTTTAAAATAAGGAATAAGTAATGTAAAATAACAAGTCGTTAAAATAATAACTAATAAAGCTGTTGGCAAGGTATGAGAATTCGGAAGTCCTATCCTAGTTATCCTTATCGATGGTGATGAGATTTGAGTTTTAACTCCACTTAGTCAACCTTTACTAAAGCAAAGGAAAGTCAAGTGGACTAATTAGTCTAATCCTCAAGTCCTAGCCAATTCCTAAGAAAGGACTAGAGTTAGTGGAATCCAATTCAATTAGCAGAAATAACAATTATCAATCACGATGAGTTTGATGACTCAAGAGTCTCCAGTTAATCAATTAAAGCCAAGAATATCAAAAGCTAAACCAAATAAGAATCATAAATCTGAAATACCTCAATTGCATTAATAAGAGAAAATCAATCTAAACATAAAGAGTTCATAAGCCAAATTGGTAACATAAGTCTGATACAAATAAAAGCATTAGAATAAATAAAAATATAAAAGGAATATTGAACCTGATAAGGAGTTGAAATCCTAAATCCTTTAAGAGGAATCCTAATCCTAAAACCTAAGAGAGAGGAGAGAACCTCTCCCTCTAAAAACTACATCTAAATTATGACAAGTAAATTATGGAAGATATCTGAGTTCTCTCATGAGTGGATGCATTCTCCCACTTTATAGCCTCTAATCTGTATTTTTTGGGCCGAGAACTGGGTCAGAAACAGCCCAGAATTCGCTGGTTTCGAATTCAAACACGCTGGTTTTTTGCCACTACGACGTGCCCGCGTGGATTACGCGTTCGTGTCACTTATCGTCAGGGAAACTATAATTAAATATATATCAAATTGAAGCCCCGGATGTTAGCTTTCCAACGCAACTGGAACCGCATCATTTGGACCTCTGTATCTCAAGTTATGGTCGATTTAGTACCAAGAGGTCACGCTGGACAGCTGTAGTAGTTCCTTCAGATTCTTGTATTCCTTCCACTTTTGCATGCTTTCTTTCCATCCTCTAAGCCATTCCTGCCCTGTAATCCCTGAAATCACTTAACACACATATCACGACATCTAATGGTAATAAGAGAGGATTAATATTAGCAAATATAAGGCCAAAGAAGCATGTTTTTAATCATAGCACAAATTCTGGGAAGGAATTGTGAAACCATGCAAATAGTATGAATAAGTGGGTAAAGAGTTGATAAAAACCACTCAATTAAGCACAAGATAAACCATAAAATAGTGGTTTATCAAACCTCCAAGGCATATTGTGAGTGAAGAATTGGAAGAAGTGTTCCAAGCAACATGCCCTCATATCTATGATGATTCCGCATCAACATATGATCTTTTTGAGCTTGATGAGTCCTTCCCCACTATGCTTAGAATTGATGATGATGTGGATTTCACTCAACCTCCTATTTTTTATTTGAGTATTGGGGAAGAGATAGAAGAAATTGGTAAAGAAAAATGTGAACTTGAGGAAGCTTGGCAAGAGGCAATGCTTGAAGAACCTTGCCAAGTGGTGGAAGCCTCTAGAAGAGGATGGACGGGAGTTGAATGCGCATTATCAAGACCGTTGGGAACTCTTCTACCTTTGCCGTCTAATCTTTCATTTAAGTGGGTAAAACCTCTAACTCCTAGCTTTCTTATCCCACTTGAGTATGGTATTATTGAGACGGATGGCCAACTTAGGGCGCTTTGTGGAATCAAGCGTAAGAGGAGGATGTTTAGTGGTTGGCATTGTAAATCTAGGCTCATTATGGTTGGAAGCTCAAAATTGAGAAGCAAGGATTGGTGTAGTGCTCAATTGGATGGGTCTAGGAGGGTAGTTTAGTGCCCTCATGAGAATTTGGCTTCTCTACCACCCGGAGAGGATTACCATGATCAACCTGAAGACGGGTGTGAAAACAAAGTGTGAGATCCCGGATTACAAGGGAAGGATCAACTTTGGGAGCCCATGGTTTGTGAAGAACCCCGTCAAAGCTTGGAGTTATTAACTTTGAATGATGAAGCACAATGGAAGTCCAAGCATTGGTGGATGTTCAAGGATGGATTCAAGCACAAGCCACCTTGATGAAGAGCTCCCCATAAGTCCAACTTAAGGACAATAAACAAAAGTGCTAGGTGGGAGACAATGATAGCAAGGATTTATACCGGTTCGGAATTCCACAAAATAATTCCATTGTAAGTATAGTCCAAACCAATAGACAATCCTCAAATCAAATTAAATTTGGTTTTGTCACAACTACAAACCCCAATAAGAATTAACCAAAGTATTTAGACTCCGGGTCATCTCACAAAGAATTGCAATGAAATGATCAATTATTGGCTATGAAGGGGCAAAGGAGTTTTGTTTATTAAAGGACAAGAAAAGTAAATGGCAAGAAAAGTAAATCAAACAAGAAATTAAAGAGGACAAGTAATAAAGAGAAACAATTATTAAAGAGAGACATTCATGGCAAGGATTGAGATCATAGGCTTTCCATCCTAGTCACTAATAATAATAATTAACAATAATTTATCTTATTACGTCATCTCCAACGATGGAAGAAGGTATGAGTTATCTTCCATGAGAGAAAGTCAAACAAGACTAGCTAATCTCAATCCAAATGTCCCAATCAACTCACTAATTAAATTAGCAAGAGATTAGAGTCAATAGAAATAATATTAACTAACAACTCTAGATTACCAATCCAAATTGGGTGTTAATGACTCAAAATTACCTAATTACTCTTTCCAAGCCAAGAATGCTCAAATTCTACTCTAAAGCCCAACTAAGCATTTTGTCAACCACTTGGTGGGTACAAAAGGAAAGCATGGTAAAAGTGCAAGAATGATAAATCTACCAACTACCAATTGCAAGAAAAGCAAATTCACAACTCAATCACCAATAAAGGAAACATCAAACATCAAATTTCATTAAATGTAAACCAAATCCAACATAGAGCATTCATGAACATAAAAGAGACATGAAAGTAAATTAACACTACAAACCATGAGAATGAAAGTGTAGAAGCAAGAATTCATAAAGGAAATGAGATGAAATCATGAAATCAAAGCTAGATCTAAGAGAGATTAACCTAAGAACCCTAATTCTAGAGAGAAGAGGGAGCTTCTCTCTCTAGAAACTAACCTACATGATGCTAAGTTACAAACAATTGCTCCCTCCTTGCTTGGACTTTAATTCTGCATGAAATACACTCAGAAACAAGTTGGACTTGGGCCTGGGCAGCTCAAAAATCGCCCCCAGCGTTTTGCCTTTAAGTGGGTCACGTGTGAGTATCGGCACGTACGCGCCATGTGCGCGTGCGCGTCGATTGGCTGTTTCTTCATCCACGCGTACGTGTCATGTACGCGTGCACGTCTCTATGAGAAGCCACTTCTGTGTGCGCACGCTTAGTACGCGTGCGCGCCCATCGATGCATTCCCAATTCTTATTTCCTCATGCATTCTCCACTTTGTATGCTTTTCTCCTCATTTCTTCCATCCAATACTTGCCTCTTGAACCTGAAATTACTCAACTAACACATCAAGGCATCGAATGGAATTAAAGTAAGTTAAAATCACCAATTTAAGGGCATAAAAAGCATGTTTTTTACAAATAAGCACAATTCAAGGGAGAATTGCAAAACCATGCTATTTCATTGAATAAATGTGGGAAAAGGTGATAAAATCCCCTAAAATAAGCACAAGATAAACCACGAAATCGGGGTTTATCAAATCTCCCCACACTTAAACTAAGCATGTCCTCATGCTAAAATCAAGAAAGAAGCATAGGGGTATCAACATTTATTCAATGCAAGCTAACTAAATGCAATCTATCTATATGAATGCATCCACTTGGTCAAAACAAGTTAATTTCCAAGAATACATATGTAAACACAAGGGTTAAGGCAATAACAATCAAATCAACCCACAATTGAATTGAATCATTGAAAGATTTTACAAACTTGCAAGGAAAGATAATCATGGGTGGAAACATGTAATTGAGCGATCGAACCGTCACCGGATGTGTATCCGCTCCAAGCACTCAAGTGTATGGGGTTGATTCACTCAATTCTCCTCTAATCATGCTTTCCGAGATTCGTTTCTCATCTAACAATCAATAATTACTTTATGTATGCATACAAATATCCTGAGGACTTTTCCATAGGCTGTAATGGGGCTAGGGTTAAGATAGGGTGCATATGGTCAAGTGAGCTTGAGATTTGAATCTTTGATTAACTTAAACTTCCCACCTAACCTATGACAACCTATACAATTCTAAACAAACCTAGCTATCCATTCTTCACTTTTTCACACACTCATGCATTCCCTTTTGATCACCACACATATACATTGATTATTATTGAACTTCACTTTGGGGCACTTTGTCCCCTTTTTATTGCTTTTCTTTTTCTTTCTTTTCTATATATTTTCTTAAACTAAAATATATATACAAGAACATCAATGCATATGGTTTACACATGATTAATACATGAGTATGTTCCCAATTCCCAAGATTCTCAACACAAATACAAAAACACACTTTTTTCTCTATCCAATGTTCCCAACTTCTCCAAAATCAAATGATGAACACTCTCACTAGCCTAAGCTAATCGAATATTCAAATTAAGGACATTTATTGTTTTTCACTTAGGCTTGTAATGTGCTACAATTAAGAACAAATGGGTTAAGCATAGGCTCAAAATTGGCTAACAATGGAAGATAAAAGGTAGGCTATTTGGGTAAGTGAGCTATTTGAACAATGGCCTCAATCATATAAATGCATGTATACACAAAGTAATGGACATAAAGAATCAAACAAATCAAAGATTACAATCATAGGAAGAGAATAATGAACACAAGAATGAAAGTAAGTGGTTATGTATGATGTAACCACACAATTACGCTCAAATCTCACATGCTTGTGTTCTTAGCTCAAAACATGATCGACAAAGTATATAATTCAAGCAAGTTCTAAATTTTTTTCAATCAATAGGGGTGCCCTATAGATAAAATCCTTGGAAAATATCATGATTTTGACTAAGCTTAATATATACATATGCAAAATGAGAAAGTGCAACTAAAAATTCTAAAATGAAATGCAAGAGTGTTGGGATTAGAAACTTGTTACCCACACACACCGAATGGTCGGATGACCTCCCCACACTTAAAATTTTACACCGTCCTCGATGCACTAAAAATGAGCAAAGGGGTACGACGACTTTCTGAGTTGCCACCTTTAGTTGGCGGGTTAACCGGTGCTGCGTGTTCTTCCTTCCGCTTCCATTTTTGCTTATGGTGCATCAATCATGAAAAATAAAATAAACACCGTAAGATGAAAACCTACAAAATCAAGGAAGCGTGAATTGTTTGAATGATGTAAGAACCACTAGAATGGAGTGAGTGAATTAGTGTGACATTAATGAAAAATAGGTGTGTGGGTTCTAAAATTATGCGCGGTTTAGAACATACACACACGCTAGTATAAAAGTGATGTCACAATTACACAAAAGAGAACATGCACTTCACTCATTCTAGTGTGCTTGGGATACTTTAAAAGACTTATAGGTTAAGGCAACCAAACAAGTAGTGAAGAAGCATGAAAGCATTCAAGCAAAAATCAAACAATTGTGAAATTGGATAATGCATGGACATTGATTGATGTGCAAGTAAATTTGATGAACAAAATGATATAGAGAGCTCACACATCAAACAATGACACATATTGAAGTTGTTGCAACACCTAAGTGACATAGAGGTGAAACACATGGATGCTATGGAACTTAGGAAAAAGGATATAGAAGTCAAAAATCATTTCACATAGCAAGCATGGTCCACAAAGCTTGAAAAGCTCAAAAATACGTGACTAGGTAAGCTTTCGATCCAATTTCACAATTCCACAATCTCAATGCATGAAATAGGTGATGATCAATTAGAACAAGCATCCAAAAAAAATGCATTGATAATGTACAATTTCCTAACAATGGATGATGAATGCATGGAGGTCAAAACATGCAATTCAAAGAGTTAAGATGCATGAAGGAAATGTAACATGTACTTGGTATTCACAAATGTTCAACATGAAAATTCAAAACCAAGTAATAAATTGCAACCTCAACAAAGGAATCCAACAATGACAATAACAACAATGATGTTAAACTAACATCCTATTAGTAATAAGCAGCAGTAAACAGTAAACAAGATTAGTAATCCAACACCTATAATGGAAAACAAAAATTAAACTAACTAACTAACTAAAAGAAATGGTGTTAGATGACGCTTGGTAGTGTTGGATGATGTTTGAAGGGTGGAAAGAGAAGAGAAGAAGGAAAGGAATGGAAAGAAGAGAAGAAAAGGTGAGTGAAACAGGGCAATCCAAGCGTGCGCGTCAGTGACGCGTGCGCATGAAACGGTAAAATGGAAGCGACGCGTACGCGTCAGGCACGCGTGCGCGTCGATTATTTTGCAAACGACGCGTACGCATGCAGTGCGCGTACACGTGAGTAGCCTTGCGCGAGAGGCACAAAACGCGCATAATGCAGGCACAACTCTCAGAAAAATGGCTGAGAAGTGGAAAAATTCAATCCACGCGTACGCGTGCATAATGCGTGCGCGTGGATGGCCAAAAATAATTGGGCACGCGTACGCGTGAAGCACGCGTACGCATTGATGGTGCTCTGTTTTTCAAAATTTTTCTATGTTTTTGCACCAAACCAAGCATTTCAAACCTCCAAACAGCTACCAAAACATCATAAAAGCTTATTTAACCTACTAGATTCCCAAATAAACTCAATTAAGTAATCAAAACAAGGAATTAAACCTATTTTAATAATATTTACAAAAGAGAAAATGAAAAGATGTTACCATGGTGGGGTGTCTCCCACCTAGCACTTTTGTTTATTGTCCTTAAGTTGGACTTATGGGGAGCTCTTCATCATCAAGGTGGCTTGTGCTTGAATGCATCCTTGAACATCCACCAATGCTTGGACTTCCATTGTGCTTCATCATTCAAAGTTAATAACGCCAAGCTTTGATGGAGTTCTTCACAAACCATAGGCTCCCAAAGTTGATCTTCCTTGTGCGATCCGGGATCCCACACTTTGTTTTCACACCCGTCCTTGAGTTGATCATGATGATTTCCTCCGGGTGGCAAGAGAGATGAATTCTCATGGAAGCACCACACTATCCTCCTAGACCCATTCAATTAAGCACTACACCAATCCATGCTCCTCAATTTTGAGCTTCCAACCATAATGAGCCTAGACTTACAATGCCAACCACTAAACATCCTCCTCTTACACTTAATTCCACAAAGCACCCTAAGTTGGCCATCCGTCTCAAGCAAACCATATTCAAGTGGAATAATAAAGCTAAGAGTTAGAAGTTTTACTCACTCAAATGAAGGATTATATGACAACCTAGGTGGAGGAGTTTCCAACGGTCTTGACAAAACACGCTCCACTCCCATCCATCCTCTTTGGAAGGCTTCCACCACTTGGCAAGATACTTCATGCTCTACCTCTTGCCAAGCTTCCTCAAGTTCACATTCTTCTTCACCAATGTCCTCTAGCTCTTCCCCATCACTCAAATCATACATAGGAGGTTGAGTGAAATCTACCTCATCATCAATTCCGAGCATAGTGGGGAAGGATTCTTCAAGCTCAAAAGGATCATATGTTGGTATGGAATCATCATAAATAGGAGGGCCTATTACTTGGGACACTTCTTCCAATTCTTCAATCACATTGTGTCTTGGAGGTTGTGCACTCTCCTCCTCAACATCAACTTCAAACTCCATGGAAGAAGGCTCTTCAATTTGTGCTTCCTCTATGTACTCAACATATCCTAAGGCTCCAACCACTACTTCCTCTTGTTCAATAATCTCTACCTCCACCTCTTGTTGCATTTCTTGCTTTAACTCCTCTTCTTCACTTTGGAGCTTCAAGTTCACTCCCTCACTAAGCTCCTTGGTTGCTTCTTCACATTCAACAATGGGAGTGCCTTGATCGCATAGGCTTAGGCGGGATAAGACTATGTTGCCAATGGCTTCTACCATGATAGCCATTTTTGCTCTTAACTCCTCAAACTTCTTTTCATCCTCCTTGTGTTGCCTTAAGATATGAGATTCAAGATCTCTCAATTCTAGCATGTGGGCTTCATCGGGAGGTGATGGTGGAAGAGAGGGTTCATTGTTTGAAGGAAGGTTGTTGTAATTGGAAGGTGGTTCATATTGGTGAAATTCTTGAGGTGGTGTGTGTGGACTTTGTGGTTCTTGGAAGTATTAGTGTTGGAATGGTGGTGGCTCTAGGTATGTGATTGTGTCGAAGACTATGTCGGTATAGAATTTCTCAATAAAATCCCGTTGCGAGTATAGCTCTATCCAACAATAATCCTCGAGTATCAAATTTAGAAAGGGAATTTGGTTGTCACAAGTTCAACCCCAATAAAAGTAACTGAAGTATTTAAACCTTGGGTCGTCTCACAAGGAATGGGCAAACATGTGCTTCAATATTGGTTTGAAATCCGGGGTTATAAGTCATGAGCAAGAAATTAAAGTAAGAATCTTAACAAGCAAGTAATCTTGGGATGCAAGAAACTAATTCAGACAATTAGAGCAAAATGTAAATAATTCAAAACTCATAAAATAACATCCAATGTAATTCTATTCTAAACAAAACAAGTAACTACAACTAAGACAAAACAATCAAGATTTTTGGGTTTTCAAATATGAATGATAAAAGTAACTCTTGGCTAAGCATGGGAATTGAGATTGCCATCCTTGTCTCCATATCAAACATTGACAATTATGAGGTACCAACCCACTAAGTCTACTTCTTAAAAACCTTAAGTACGTATTATCTACTCCTCGGCTTGAAGTACGTTAAATAGGTTTGATCACATCAACCCATAAGTCCCAACCTATCTACTAATTAGATTAGTAGTGGGTTAGTGTCAATGGGTATCAAATTGATCACCTAGGGTTCTCAAATCACCAATTTAATGAGATCTAATGACTCAAGGTCACTCAATTCCCTTAGCTCATGCCAAGAGTAAAGAAAACTACTCCATAATCAAAGGAAACATTTCATCAAACACATGGTAAGCATTAATAAAAGACATTTTCAAATTGCAATTAAATTGGAACTAACAAGTACCCACTAACAATTATCAACATACAATCACTCAAACAACACAATTAATCATGGAAATCATCAATGCAACAATAAAAAATCAAGATCCAAAAGATTCATGAAGTGGGTATAAAATGATAAACAACAAGGAAACATAAAACTAACACAAGATCTAAACAAAATTATACTAGAAAATTCAAATTAAACAAGTAAAACTAGTAATTAACAAGATCCAATTCAAAATTCAACAGTGGAAGATCAAATTAAAGATAGATCTAGAGAGGAACAAGGATTTCTCTCTCTAGAACAACAAAGAACCAAAACTAGCTAAAAATTGTGTCTAAGTGTAAATGATTGATCCCCCCTTTCACCTAGCATCCTTAGGTCTTTTCCATGCAGAACCAGCTTGAATTTGGGCCTGATGCGCTGATAAACCACTATTTTATGGTTTATCTTATGCTTAATTGAGTGGTTTTTATCAACTCTTTACCCATTTTTTCATACTAATCGCATGCTTTATGTTTTCCCTTCCTGATTTTGTGCTATGATTGAAAACATGCTTCTTTGGCCTTTATATTGCTAATATTAATCCTCTCTTATCACCATTAGATGCCTTGATATGTGTGTTAAGTGTTTTCAGAGATTACAGGGCAGAAATTGCTTAGAGGATGGAAAGGAAGCATGCAAAAGTGGAAGGAATACAAGAAACTGAAGGAACTGCTAAAGCTGTCCAGCCTGACCTCTCTGCACTCAAACAGTCATAACTTGAGCTACGGAGGTCCAAATGATGCGGTTTTAGTTGCGTTGGAAAGCTAACGTCTGGGGCTTTGATTTGATATATAATTTTCAATATCTGCCTCAATGTTAGGCGATGCGAACGCGTGAATGATGCGCCCGCATCGTATCTTCGAATTGCAATCCGCGCGAACACGTGGACGACGCCTCTGCGTCACTTTCCCGCGACCTAAACGTAACAGAAACCGCTGGGAGTTGTAATTGGGTTTATTGTTGGCTGGCTCTCTAGTCACTAACGCTAATCCAAACACAAGAGTGAGGATTGGGACTTGTGAATAGAAGTAGACTTCCAACTTACTTGACTTTCTTTTACTTTACTTGGTAAAGGATAACTAAGTAGAAGCAACCTTCAATTGTCAATTGATCTTGAGAAAAATCCAACAAGGATAGAACTTCCGATTAATCTTCTCCAGGTCAAGGGTTTTAAATTAATTACATAAAATCTCTTATTTATTTTTATTGCTTTAATTTATAAATATACCTGTGCCCATTGCCAAACTTCAAAACCCCCAATTTACAAGACTCATAATCAATAATAAGAACATACTTCCCTGCGATTCCTTGAGAAGAAGACCCGAGGTTTAAATACTTTGGTTATCAATTTAAAAGGGGTTTGTTACTTATGACAACCAAAACTTTTGTAAGAAAGGTTGATTGCTTGGTTTAGTAACTATACTTGCAACGAGAGTTTACTATAAATTCTAAACCATCAATCTTCAGTTCTTCATGCACCTCAGAAATCGCCAGGCACGATTTCCTTTAATGATGTCACGTGCAGCCTTCCGCGCGTCCGCGCCATGCGTGCGTGCACACCAATTGCTTTTGTGATCCACGCGTGTGCGCCAAGTGCGCGTGCGCGTCGGTGGGATTTCTCTGATCCACGTGGATGCATCCATCCTTGCGCACCGCTTACAGCTATCCTCATCCACGCGTGCGCGCGAGGTGCGCGTGCGCGCCTATTCTGAAGTTCCCAAAATCCAAGTCTTCATGTTCCTTCCTTTTGTGCATGCTTTCTTTCTCTCTTCTAGGCCATCCTTGCTCTATAATTTCTGAAATCACTCAACAAACATATCACGGCATCGAATGACAATAAAAGAGGATCAAAATATAGCAATTCTAAGGAAAATAAGCATGTTTTTCATCATGGAGCAATATTAGGAAGGGAACACAAAACCATGCGTTTCTTGTGAATAAGTGTGAGAAATATTGACAAAAAACCCCAAATTCTACACAATATAAACCACAAAATTGGGGTTTATCAAATCTCTCCACACTTAAACCAAGCATGTCCTCGTGCTTAAAATAAAAAGACTAAAGATCATGGTGAGAAAGGGTTTATGAAATGCAAACTACCTAAGTGAATGCATGCAACTAAAGTAAAATCATCTATCTACTTGGTCAAGGGTAAATCCATCCTCCAAGAACACATATGAGCATACGGGGCGAAAATGCTATGTAGTTCATGAATCCTACCAATTTGAACATCAACATGAAGTGCATATAACTTGCAAGATGAATGCTTGTGAAATCCGGGAATAAGGAGTTGAGCATCGAACCCTCACCGGAAGTGTATCCGCTCTATTCGCTCGAGTGTATAGGGTTCGTCACTCAATCCTCTCCTAATCATGCTTTCCAAGATTTGTCTTTCATCTAACAATCAATAATTACTTAATGCATGCTTACAAGTTTCATGAGGTCTTATTCATGGGTTGTAATGGGGCTAGGGTGAAGGTATGGATGTATATGGTCAAGTGAGCTTAAAATTTGAATCCTTGGTTAACTTAGGATCCCACTAGACACATAGAACAACCTATACAACTATTATACATTACCTAGCTACCCATACGTTTTACTTTTTGCATACTCATGCATTCTTTTCAATTCACATCCCATATGCATTGTTATTATTACTTTGTCTTGGGGCATTTTGGTCTCCTTTCATTGCTTTCTCTTTTTTTCATATTTTTTTGTTTCTTCTATATTTTTTTTTCTATTTCTTTTTCCTACATTCTCATATATACACATAAATTTTTTTTCTTTTTGTTTCCCTTTTTCTTGGGATTTCATGTACAAAAGTTCCAATGCATATGGCTCAATCAGTCAATACTTGAGTATGTTCCCAAATCCCAAAAAATTTTTTTAATTACAACTACAAATACATACCTTTACATCTACCCAAGTTCCCAAGTATACCCTCCCATTTGAATGATACACACCTCCACTTACCTAAGCTAATCAAGGATCAAAATCTAGGGACATCCATTGTTTTTCACTTAGGGTTGTTGATGTGCTCTATTTAGAACAAAAAAGGGTTTATCATGGGCTCAAAATTGGTTAGCAATGGTAGATAAAAGGGTTAAGGCCATTTGGGAAAAGTGACTATTGAAATGATGGCCTCAATCATGTAAATGCATTCATACACAAAATAATAGACATATAGAATCAGACAAAGAAAGGATTACAATCATAGAGAGAGAATAATGCACACAAGAATGGGAAATAGTGGTTAGAAGATATAACCACACAATAGGTTCAAAACTCGCATGCTTGTGTTCTTAGCTCAATCAGTATGTTCCAAAATACATTCTCAAAGCAAGTTTACCGCAAAATTTTTTTTTTTCAAAATTGGTAGGGTACCCCAAAACACAGTTTCTTGGGGAAGAAGTCATTATTTTGACCAAGTAACTCTATATGAACTAACTATCTTGCAAGGAGTATTTACAAGCAAGAATATCTACACATTCAATGTACTAACTACTAAGCAAAAGATAAATCCATGGATGTTGAAAGGAAGAGATTGTTACCCATGGAGATTGGTCGAACGACCTCCCCACACTTAGAATTAACACGGTCCTCCGTGCTACCAAAAATGCGCAAAGGACGGTCAGGACTGGAACCTTCATTATCCCCTCCATCAGAGCTCCCATCACTTGGGTTTGAGGTGGATGTGAATATTTCGGGTTCCTCTATGCTAGGGGTAACACAACGCAGAACCTTCTTGATATAAGTGTATCGGCGTTGGTTGCGTCGCTCATATCTATCAATCTTCTAGTGTAGATCTTCTATCCTTTGATGTGTGGATCTTTACCGTGATGGTGACGATGAGATGGAAGGAATAGTAGATGGAAGGGTTATGCCAAGGCTTGAGTTGTTCATGGGAAGATGTAAGTATTTTCTGCTTGGGACTACATCGCCCTTAGCCGAAATTATAGCCTTCGTGTCCATGTCTTCCCAAGGAACACCCGCAGCAGAAACTAAATCAGATACCAAAGCTGGAAATGGAAAATTGCCTCGGGCGTGCACTTGACCCATCGCTTGCTTGACAGGAGGCGGAATGTTGACCGGTCTCTTCGTGAGAACACACCAAACAAGCAAGGCGAGATCCGCCGTGAAGGACGACTTATGAGTGCTAGGTAGCACATAGTGGGATAGGATCTGGGCCCAAGCTCTTGCTTCTATAGTGAGGAAGTGAGCGTCAATGCACTTGGGCCTCATCCTGAATCGACCATGGGTCTAAAATGTCTCTGGTTCAGCAATGACTCGGAGGATCGAGTCCCAATCAAATCCAAACTTTTCTCGCTGACATAAGACCTCTTGGTAGCCATCCATGTCACTTGGTACTGGTAAGACATTAAGAACATGCTGAATAGCCTCTTTTGAAACTGAGACTTGCTTCCGGCGCACGTATACCAATTAAAGAGAGGGAAGATGGTAGTTAGTATAGAATTCTACCACCCACGAGAGGTTGACCTCCTGTGGTTTTCTCAGAAGAAACTCCCATCCTCGTCGTTCAATGCGGGGTACAATACAAGGAGCAACCTTGTCCAGCGGAGCGAGTAGATGATCAGCATGATAGTTTCTCTCAACCATGGCGGAGAATACAAGTTCACAGAAGCGGTTGGGGAACCTTGAAGAATCCTTTGCCGGTTTGCTCTTCTCGTTTCCATCAATAGGAGTGGGTGTGTTTGCATTCTTAGATAGGGGTTTGGCTCCTAATGAAGAGTGCACCTTATGGTTTGACCTTTGGGGTGCCCTCATTGCGGCCGGTTTCCTTGAAGCTTTCTCCTTGCCTTTCTTGGTGGCCATCCTGAAAAAGGAAGGAAAGAAGGGAAGCATTAAACCCAAAGAATCATCTCAACAAAAATAAGCAAGTGAAAGATAGTGCCCAAAAGAAATATTGCAACAAAGTAATCATAGAGACATGGGTCACAACACTTGGCATGGGATGCAAGAGGGAGTGAAGCATGCAAAACGGCATGAGAAGTATAATCTCAAGCATCTATAACAAAGAGTAAGTCATGTTCAATGAGTGTCTAATTAGCAAGTGATAAGCAAAATGGACTCAATGCACTTAAAAGAGAGCAAGTGAATAAGGAGGAAGCACCAAATTGAAGATACATGATTAAAGTAAACCAAAATGGCATTCATGCATTTCCTCGAATATTTGGTGTGCAATTATCAAGCAATGAGAAATTATGAGATACTCAACCAATTTGAATTCCAAAATGAAAGAAAAATCATCACATAACATCACTTACATGACAAAGACAATGAGAGACAACAAGAAGATCTATTAAAGCAAATTAAAACTCAAATTCAACATCCATGGAAAAATAATAAAAAGGAAAAGTAAGCAAACAAAAAGAAAGTAGTATAATCATGTAACTAAAAGAGAAAAATAAGTAAATCAATGATAGCAAAAATTGTTGTCGGTCTAGATTTTCTCTTGTAGAAATAAGAATTTCGTTGTAAGCATAGCTCCAAACCAACAAACAACTCTCGCATCAAATTAAAATATGGTTTTGTCACATGTACAAACCCCAAATGAAAATTAACCGAAGTATTTGGACTCCGGGTCGTCTCACAAGGAATGGGCAAACATGTGCTTCAACATTGGTTAGAAATCCGGGGTTGTGAGTTATGAGCATGAAAATAAATGGGAATCTTAACAAGCAAGTAATCTTAAATTGCAACAAACTAATTCAACTATCTAAGCAAAACATGAGCAATTCCAATGAAAAAGCAACATTCCACTTAATTCTATTACAAACCAAGCAAGTAACTGTAACTAAAGCAAATAATTTGGGAAAATTGGTTTTCAAATATGAATAATAAAAGCAACTCTTGGCTAGGCATGGGAATTTGGGTCACGATCCTTGTCTAACAACCGTATCTTGACAATTATGAGGAACCAAGCTCATTAAGTCTACCCTCAAAGTCTTAAGTACGTGATATTTACTCCTAGACTTGAAGTACATCAAATGGCTTTGATCACATCAACCCATAAGTCCCAACCTACTTACTAATTGGATTAGTAATGGGTTGGCGTCAATGAGTATCAAATTGACCACCAAGGCCTCCCAAATCATCAAATCCATTAGACCCAATGACTCAAGTTTACCCAATTCCCTTGACCTAGGCCAAGAGTAAAGAAGACTACTCCATAATCAAAGTAAACAATTCATCGAACACTTGGTAAGCATTAACAAAAGACATGTTCAAAATAGCAATTAAATTGAAATCTACAAGTACCCACTAACAATTATCAACATACAATCATCCAAACAACAAGATTAAACATAGAAATTATCAATGTAATATCAACAAGTCAAGATTCACAACATTCATGAAATGGGTATAAAATGACAATTGACAAGAATTCATAAAACTATCACTAGATATAAGCAAAATTGTAACAAGGATTTCAATTCTTCATGTTCCTCCCTCTTTGTACATGCTTTCTCCCTCTCTTCTAAGTCATTCCTACCCTATAATTCCTGAAATTACTCAACAAATATATCACGGCATCGAATAGCAATAGAATAGGATTAAAATATGGCAATTTTAAGGCAAAATAAGCATGTTTTCCATCATGGAGCAATATTGGGAAGTGAACACAAAACCATGCATTTCTTGCAAATAAGTGTGAGAAATATTGATAAAATCTCCCAAAATAAGCACAAGATAAACCACAAAATCGGGGTTTATCAAATCTCCCCACACTTAAACCGAGCATGTCCTCATGCTTAAAATAAAAAGACTAAAGATCATGATGGGAAAGGGTTTATGAAATGCAAACTACCTAAATGGATGCATGCAACTAATGTAAAATCATCTACCTACTTGGTCAAGAGTAAATCTATCCTCCAAGAATACATGTGAGCATATAGGGTGAAAATAGTATGTGATTCATGAATCCTACCAAATTGAACATCACCATGGAATGCATATGACTTGCTAAACGAACGCTTGTGAAAGCCGGGAACAAGCATTGAGCATCGAACCCTCACCGGAAGTGTATCCGCTCTATTCGCTCAAGTGTATAGGGTTCGTCACTCAATCTTCTCCTAATCATACTTTCCAAGATTTGTGTTTCATCTAACAATCGACAATTACTTAATGCATGCTTACAAGTATCATGAGGTCTTATTCATGGGTTATAACGGGGCTAGGGTGAAGGTAAGGATGTATACGGCCACGTGGGCTTAAAATTTGAGTCCTTGATCAACCTAGGATCCACTAGACACATAGAACAACCTATACAACTACAATATATTACCTAGCCACCCTTGAGTTTTACTCTTTTTGCATACTCATGTATTCTTTTCAATTCACACCTATATGCATTGTTTTTGTTACTTTATCTTAGGGCATCTTTGTACCATTTCATTGCTTTCTCTCTTTTATTATTTTTTTATTATTATCCCCTTTTTCTTGGGGTTTCATTGCGAACAAAAGTTTCACTGCATACAGTTTCGTCATTCAACACATGAGTATGTTCCCAAATCCTAGAATTTTTCAATTAGACTACAATTACACACCTATATATCTACCCGAATTTCCCAAGTATACCCTCCTATTTGAATGACACACATCCTAACTTACCTAAGCTAATCAAGGATTCAAATTTAAGGACATTCATGGTTTTTCACTTAGGGTTGCTTATGTGCTCTATTTAAGAACAAAAGGGTTTATCATGGGCTCAAAATTTGTTAGCAACGGTAGATAAAAGCGTTAAGGCCATTTGGGAAAAGTGACTATTGAAATGATGGCCTCAATCATGTAAATGCATTCATACACCAAGCAATGGACATATAGAATCAGACATAGCAAGGATCACAATCATAGAGAGAGAGATATGCACACAAGAATGGAAATAATGGTTAAAAGATGTAACCATGCAATAGGCTCAAAACTTTCATGCTTGTGTTCTTAGCTCAATCACTATGTTCCAAAATACATTCTTAAAGCAAGTTTACTGCAAAAAAAAATTTCAAAATTTTGGTAGGTCACCCAGAGCACAGTTTCTTGAAAAGGAAGTTATTGTTTTGACCAAGTAACTCTATAGAAACTAACTATCATGCAAGGGTATTTACAAGCAAAACTAACTACACATGCAATATACTAACTTCTAAGCAAAAGATAAATCCATGGGTATTGAGGGGAAGAGAATGTTACCCATGGAGATCGGTCGAACGACCTCCCCACACTTTAGAAATTAGCACGGTCCTCCGTGCTACGAATAATATGCAAGGGACGGTTGGGACCGGAACCTTCACTATCCCCATCATCAGAGCTCCCATCACTTGGGTTTAAGGTGGATGTGAACATTTCGGGTTCCTCCATGCTAGGGGTAACACAACACAGAAGCTTCTTGATGTAAGTGTACTGGCGGTGGTTGCGCCGTTCATATCTATCAAGCTTCCGGTGAAGATCTTCTATCCTTTGATGTGTGGATCTCAGTGGTGGTGATGATGAGCTAGAAGGAAAAAAAAGCGGCGGGGCCATGTCGAGGCTTGGTTTGCTCATGGGAAGGTGTAGGTATTTCTCGCTTGGGACCACATCGGCCTTAGCTGGAACTATGATCTTTTTGTCCTTGGCTTCCCAAGAAACACCCGCAGCAGCAACTAAGTCATACACCAATGCTGGAAATGGCAAATTATTCCGGTCGTGAACTTGACTCATCGCTTGCCTGACAAGAAGCAGAATATTCACTGGCTTCTCTGTGAGAACACACCAAACAAGCAAGGCGAGGTCTGTCGTGAGGGACGACTTGTGGGTGCTAGGTAGCACATAGTGGGATAGGATCTGGGCCGAAGCTCTAGCTTCCACAGTGAGGAAGCGAGCGTCAATGCTCTTGGGCCTCATCCGGAGTCGACCTTGGGTCCAAAATGTCCCTGGCTCAGCAATGACTCGGAGAATCGAGTACCAATTGAATCCATACTTCTCTCGCTGACGTAAGACTTCTTGGTAGCCATCCATGTCACTTGGCACTGGTAGGACGTTAAGCACTTGCTGAATGCCTCTTATAAAACTGAGACTTGCTTTCGGCGCATGTATACCGATTGAAGAGAGGGAAGATGGTAGTTAGTATAGAATTCTTCCACCCAGGAAAGGTTGATTTCCCTTGGTTTCCTCAAAAGAAACTCCCATCCTCGCTGTTCAATGCGGGGAAAAATATAAGGAGCGACCTTGTCCGGCGGAGCGAGTAGATGCTCAGGATGATAGTTCTTTATAGCTATGGAGGGGAACTGATGAGCGGATAATTTATACGCTTTTTGACATTGTTTTTAGTATGTTTTTTAGGATCTAGTCACTTTTAGGGATGTTTTCATTAGTTTTTATGTTAAATTCACATTTCTGGACTTTACTATGAGTTTGTGTGTTTTTCTGTGATTTCACGTATTTTCTGGCTGAAATTGAGGGACTTGAGCAGAAATCAGATTCAGAGGATGAAAAAGGACTGCTGATGCTGTTGGATTCTGACCTCCCTGCACTTAAAGTAGATTTTCTGGAGCCACAGAACTCGAAATGGCGCGTTTCCAATTGCGTTGGAAAGTAGACATCCAGGGCTTTCCAGCAATATATAATAGTCCATACTTTGGCCAAGAATAGACGACGTAAACTGGCGTTCAACGCCAGCTTTCTACCCAAATCTGGCGTCCAGCGCCAGAAAAGGAGCCAAAACCAGAGTTGAACGCCCAAACTGGCACTAAAACTGGCGTTCAACTCCAAGGAGGACCTCTGCACGTGCAACACTTAAAGCACAGCCCAAGCACACACCAAGTGGGCCCCGGAAGTGAATTTATGCATCAATTACTCACTCATGTAAACCCTAGTGACTAGTTTATTATAAATAGGACCT
>NC_029790.2:71200440-71288769 GCF_000816755.2 Arachis ipaensis
TATTCTTGGTGTTCATCTTGACATTCATAGCATTCTTGCATGCATTCATTGTTTTGATCTAAAAATTTCATGCATTGCATCCTTTTAGTGTTTTCCTCTTGCATCATAAAAATTCAAAAATAAAAAAAATATCTTTCCCTTTTTATCTCATCAAATTTGAAAATTTGAGTTGACTTTTTCAAAAATTTTTAAAATCAAGTTGTTTCTTATGAGTCAAATCAAATTTTCAATTTGAAAATCTTATCTTTTTCAAAATCTTTTTCAAAAATCAAATCTTTTTTCAAAAAATCTTTTTCTTATTTTAATACCAAATTTTCAAAAATAACATAATCAATTAATGTTTTGATTCAAAAATTTGAAGTTTGTTACTTGCTTGTTAAGAAAGATTCAAACTTTAAGTTCTAGAATCATATCTTGTGATTTCTTATGAATCAAGTCATTAATTGTGATTTTAAAAATCAAATCTTTTTCAAAACTAATTTCAATCATATCTTTTCAAAAATATCTTCTTATCTTATCTTTTTCAAAAATATCTTTTCAAAATATCTTTTCTAACTTCCTAACTTCTTATCTTTTCAAAAATTGTTTCAACTAACTAACTAACTTTTTGTTTGTTTCTTAACTTTTTCAAAACCACCTAACTAACTCTCTCTCTCTAATTTTCGAAAATATCTTCCCTCTTTTTCAAAAATTTCTTTTTAATTAACTAATTATTGTTTTTTAATTTCAAAAATTTTCGAAAATTACTAACATTTTTCAAAAACCATTTTTCAAAAATCACTAACTCTTTTTCAAAATAATTTTCGAAAATTATCCCTCCCCCATCCTATTTTATCATTACATGATCATTAGTAGTTAGTAACTTTGTCTTAAAGATATAAATGTCCTATGAATCCATCACCTCTCTTAAATGAAAAATGTTTTAATTCAAAAGAACAAAAAGTACATGAGATTCAAATTTATCCTTGAACTTAGTTTAATTATATTGATGTGGTGACAATGCTTCTTGTTTTCTGAATGTATGCTTGAACAGTGCATATGTCTTTTGAAGTTGTTGTTTAAGAATGTTAAATATGTTGGCTCTTGAAAGAATGATGACTAGGAGACATGTTATTTGATAATCTGAAAAATCATAAAAATGATTCTTGAAGCAAGAAAAAGCAACAAAGAACAAAGCTTGCAGAAAAAAAAAAAAAGAAAAAATAGGCGAAAAAAAAAAGAGAAAAAGAAAAAGCAAGCAGAAAAAGCCAATAACCCTTAAAACCAAAAAGGCAAGGGCAAATAAAAAGGATCCCAAGGCTTTGAGCATCAGTGGATAGGAGGGCCTAAAGGAATAAAATCCTGGTCTAAGCGGCTAAACCAAGCTGTCCCTAACCATGTGTTTGTGGCGTGTAAGTGTCAAGTGAAAACTTGAGACTGAGCGGTTAAAGTCAAGGTCCAAAGCAAAAACAAAGAGTGTGCTTAAGAACCCTGGACACCTCTAATTGGGGACTCTAGCAAAGCTGAGTCACAATCTGAAAAGGTTCACCCAATTATGTGTCTGTGGCATTTATGTATCCGGTGGTAATACTAGAAAACAAAGTGCTTAGGGCCACGGCCAAGACTCATAAAGAAGCTGTGTTCAAGAATCATCATACTGAACTAGGAGAGTCAATAACACTATTCGAAATCTGAAGTTCCTATAGATGCCAATCATTCTGAACCTCAATGGATAAAGTGAGATGCCAAAACTATTCAAGAGGCAAAAAGCTATAAGTCCCGCTCATATGATTGGAGCCATGTTTCATTGATAGTTTGGAATTTATAGTATATTCTCTTCGTTTTATCCTATTTGATTTTCAGTTGCTTGGGGACAAGCAACACTTTAAGTTTGGTGTTGTGATGAGCGGATAATTTATACGCTTTTTGACATTGTTTTTAGTATGTTTTTTAGGATCTAGTCACTTTTAGGGATGTTTTCATTAGTTTTTATGTTAAATTCACATTTCTGGACTTTACTATGAGTTTGTGTGTTTTTCTGTGATTTCAGGTATTTTCTGGCTGAAATTGAGGGACTTGAGCAGAAATCAGATTCAGAGGATGAAAAAGGACTGCTGATGCTGTTGGATTCTGACCTCCCTGCACTCAAAGTGGATTTTCTGGAGCCACAGAACTCGAAATGGCGCGCTTCTAACAATCTCCGTGGGATTCGACCCTTACTCACGTAAGGTATTACTTGGACGACCCAGTGCACTTGCTGGTTAGTTGTATCGAAGTTGTGATAATTATGAATTAAGATCAGAGTACCAAGCTTTGGAGCCATTACCAGGATTTGTTCGAGCCTGGAGATCACAATTTCGTGCACCAGGAACATAAGTTCACAAAAGCGGTTCGGGAACCTTGAGGAATCTTTTGCCGGTTTGACCTTGTCATTCTCATCAAAAGGAGCGGGTGTCTTCCCTTTCTTAGATAGGGGTTTGGCTCCTAATGAAGAGTGCGCCTTAGAATTTGACTTTTGGGTTGCCCTTTTTGTGGCTGGTTTCCTTGAAGCTATCTCCTTGCCTTTTTTGGTGGCCATCTTGAAAAGGAAGAGAAGGAAAGAAAATATTAAACCCAAGAATCAATTTGACAAAAAACATGCAAGTGACTTGTGGTTCCCATGATGAATGTAAAAGCAAGGGTCACAACACTTGGCATGGGATGCAAGAGGAAGTAAAGCATGCAATGGCATGAGAAGAGTAGTCTCAAGCATCCATAATAAAGAGCAGGTCATGTTCAATTAATATCTAATTGGAAAGTATAAACTTTAAGCACACAAATTAGACTCAATGCATTTAAGAGAGAGTAAGTGAATGAGGAGGGAGCACCAATTTGAAAAATATATGACTAAAATGAACCAAAATGGTATATGTGCATTTCCTCAAATACTTGGCGTCCAATAATCAAGCAATGAGCAATTATGAGATACTAAACCAATTCAAAGCCCAAAATGGAACATAAATCATCACATAAACATCACACAATGGGAAAGATAAGAAAAAGAATGACAAAAGATCTATTAATGCAAATTAAGCTCAAATTCAACATCCATGGAGAAATAAGGAAAAAGGAAAAGTAAGCAAACAAAAAGCAAGAAACATCATCATGCAAGTAAAAGGGAAACTAAGTAAAGCAATAAGAAGCATCTAACTAGAGGAAATAATGCAAGAGAAAATAAAGAAGAGAAGTAGAAGAAGTGAAACCTTGAAAAGTATGAAGGAACAAGGTTGAATCTTCTTTTGTGAAGATGAGAAAGAAAATGGGAGAGGTGTAGTGCCACCGGAAAAAGTTAGTTGTCGCCGGTGAGTGGCCAGAGACAGTGGTGGTGGGGTAGGGAAGAAGAAGAGGAGAAGGAAGATGATAGAGGGAGAAGGAAAAGAAACTAAGAAAGAAAAGGGTTTGAGAGAAAGAAAAACAGGGCAAGGCGCGAAGTATAAAACTGACTCGCGCAACCGGCGCACGCGCGCAAGGTGCGTTGGCGTGTCGGTGAGGATGCTAGCAGGGGACGCGTGCGCGTCAGTGGCGCGCACGCGAGGGGAGTTGTGCCTCAGGCACAGAAGTGGCACAAAGTTGGCTGAAGTCTCTGGTTTTTGTACCAGAATGAATTAGTGAGGCAGGCGCGCAGACGCGCACCTTGCACGGACGCGTGCTTGAGTTATTCCGCAACTGGCGCGGACAAGCATAATGCACAAACGCATCAGTTTTGGCACAAGGTTGGCCCAATTGTGGCACAACTCTCTGGTTTTTGTACCAGAGAGTCCACATATCTCCATCGGCGCGCGCGCGCACCGAGCGCTGGCGCGTCGATGGTTGAATTGCAAGGGTACACGCAGGTGGCATGTACGCGAACGCGTCGGTGCCTGGTGCGAGTTGGACATGAAGTGGGAATGACTCTCGGGTTTGTGGCCCTAGAGTGGAATTTCGCTACCGGCGCGCGCGCGCACTGTGCGCTGGCACGTCGGTGCCCTTCTTCAATGAAAAATTTTTGTTTTCTTTATCTTTTTCACATCCTATCTACATGAACATTCTTCCTATCCAACAAAATCAACAAAGCTATCATTCCTATGCACTCAATCAATCATCAAAAGATCACAAAATTCACAAGAAACTAAAGATACGAACAAGATGGTATAATCAAGGAAGATCTTACCACGGTGGGGTGCCTCCCACCAAGCACTTTTCTTTAATGTCCTTAAGTTGGACGGTCCTTTTCTTAAGCTTCCTCTCTCCTTGGTGCATCCTCCAATATGTACACCTCTAGCTCTCTTGGGGGCTTACAACCATGATACTTCTTCACTCTATGACCATTCACTTTGAAAGTTGCTTCACTCTTGGGATTAAACAATTCCACCACTCCGTAGGGCTTCATCTCCTTCACCTTGAAAGGTCCTTCCCATCTAGAACAGAGCTTACCAGGCATAAATCGGAGCCTTGAGTTGTAGAAGAGGACCTCATCACCTTCTTGAAAGTCCTTCTTCCGGATGTGATGGTCATGAAATGCCTTAGTCTTTTCCTTGTAAATTCGGGCATTCTCATATGACTCGTTCCTCAAACACTCAAGCTCTTCTAGTTGTAACTTCCTAGCTTCACCCGCCTTGGCTAAATCCATGTTGCACTGCTTTACCGCCCAATAGGCTCGATGCTCAATCTCCACCGGAAGGTGGCACGCCTTACCGTAGACGATCCGGAAAGGACTCATCCCTATCGGATTCTTGTAGGCCATTCTATACGCCCATAGTGCATCTCCTAACCGGAGGCTCCAATCCTTTCTTTGTGGATTGACCACTTTCTCCAAGATTCTCTTGATTTCCCGGTTGGACACTTCCGCTTGTCCATTTGTTTGCGGATGATAAGCAGTAGCAACCTTATGCGACACTCCATAGCACTTGAGCAATGCTTCTACCTTCCTGTTACAAAAGTGGTATCCTTGGTCGCTCACGATTGCTCGTGGTGACCCATAACGGCATACAATGTGATTCCTAATGAAAGAAACAACGGCATTGGCGTCATCAAGGCGGGTAGGTACGGCCTCTACCCACTTTGACACGTATTCAACCGCTAACAGAATATACAGATACCCACTAGAGTTGGGAAATGGTCCCATAAAGTCAATGCCCCATACATCAAATATCTCACAGAACAACATAGGTTGCTGAGGCATTTCATCCCTTTGGGATGCGTTTCCTAACTTCTGACACTGATGGCAAGACACACATAACCGGTTAGCATCCTTGAATAAGGTTGGCCACCAGAATCCACAATCCAACACTTTTTTAGCGGTCATTTATGGGCCAAAATGGCCACCACATTCGTACGAATGACAAGCTTCAAGAATTAGTTGGAATTCAGACTCCGGGACACATCTTCGAATTACTTGGTCTACGCCCCTCTTCCACAAGTGAGGGTCATCCCAAATATAGTATTTGGAATCACTCCTCAACTTGTCCCTTTGGTTTTTCGAAAAGTTGGGAGGGAAGATTCTTGCAACCAAGTAGTTCGCCATTGGGGCAAACCAAGGAAAGCTATCCGACACAGCATGCAAACTATCCAATGGGAATGAGTCATTGATCAGAAATGGATCAATTTTTAAATTCTCAATGTGGCTTAAATGATCCGCAACCAGGTTTTGAGATCCACTCTGGTCTCTAATCTCAATGTCGAATTCTTGCAAAAGCAAGATCCAACGTATGAGTCTAGGCTTTGACTCATTCTTTGTCAATAAGTACTTTAAAGCTGCATGATCTGTGTATACCACTATCTTTGAACCTAGCAAATAAGATCTGAATTTATCTAAAGCATGAACAATAGCTAGGAGTTCTTTTTCAGTAGTGGTATAGTTGGATTGTGCCGCATCTAGTGTCTCAGAAGAGTAAGTAATGACATAAGGGAGTTTACCATCGCGCTGTGCAAGCGCGGCACCCACAGCATGGTTTGACGCATCGCACATTATCTCAAATGGCAACGTCCAGTTGGGGCCTCGCACAATTGGTGCCGTGGTAAGAACTCTCCTTAGCTCTTCAAAAGCTTTTATACATTCACCATCAAACTCAAAATCCACATCTTTTTGTAGTAGGCATGACAATGGCAAAGCAATCTTGCTGAAGTCCTTGATAAAGCGCCTATAAAATCCTGCATGTCCCAAAAACGAGCGGACCTCCCTCACGGATGAGGGGTGAGGCAAAGTGGTGATAACATCGACCTTGGCTGGGTCTACAGAAATGCCTTCATGAGATACTACATGTCCTAACACTATACCTTGTTGTAACATAAAGTGACATTTTTCAAAATTTAAGACAAGGTTTGTGTCAACACATCTAGCTAGGACCTTGGCCAAGCTCTCTAAACAAAAATTGAATGAAGTACCATAAACGCTGAAGTCACTTCCAGGCAATTCTCTATTAGATCGGAGAAGACACTCGTCATGCACCGCTGAAAAGTAGCGGGTGCGTTACATAGTCCAAATGGCATCCTTTTATAGGCAAAGGTACCAAACGGACAAGTAAACGTGGTGTTCTCCTGATCTTCAGGAGCAATATGTATCTGGAAGTAGCCAGTAAATCCATCAAGAAAGCAGTAGTGAGATTTACCTGCCAAGCGGTCTAGCATCTGATCGATGAAGGGTAAGGGGTAATGGTCCTTCCGTGTGGCGGCGTTCAATCTTCTGTAGTCAATACATACTCGCCACGCATTTTGTACTCTTTTAGTGACCATTTCACCGTCATCCTTCTCGACCGTTGTGATGCCCGACTTCTTGGGGACAACTTGAACTGGGCTTACCCACTCACTGTCGGAAATTGGGTATATGATATCCGCATCCAGTAATCGGGTGACCTCTTTCTTCACTACATCGAGGATGGTTGGCTTGAGCCTCCTTTGCGGTTGCCTAACCGGCTTAGCTCCATCTTGGAGAAATATCCTATGCATGCACTTGCGGCGGTCAATTCCCACAATATCAGCTAGGCTCCATCCTATTGCTTTCTTGTACTTTCTGAGAACATCTAGGAGCTTTCCCTCTTCTTCACTTGAGAGCTCACTAGCAATAATGACCGGAAACCTTTGGTTATCCTCTAAGAAAGCATACTTCAAATGAGATGGAAGGGGCTTAAATTCACTTTTTATCTCAAGTTGAGGTTCATTTTCATCAATCTCATGGGATTCATTCTTGACAACTTCTTCATGTTCATCTTCTTGGTCATCCGTCTCCTCAACAATGGGGTAGCACAACTTGTCATGGTCTTCTTCTTACACTTCTGCTACCACTTCATCAATCACATCACATCGGAGCACGGAATATTCTTCGGGAGGATGTTTCATGGCTTCCTCTAAATTGAACTTGATAGTCTTGTCTCCAACCCCAAAGGAATATATACCGGTGAAGGCATCTAACTTGAATTTGGAGGTTTTGAGGAAGGGTCTACCAAGTAGAACGGAGGAGGAGCTTCTATTTTCTGTTGGAGGCATTTCAAGGATGTAAAAGTCAACCGGAAAAACCAAATCCTTAATTGCCATGAGTACATCTTTCGCTATCCCCATCACTGTGATCACATTCTTATCGGCTAAGGCAAACCTCGCCGCCGACTTCTTTAATGGAGCTAAATTCAACCGCACATAGATAGAAAGTGGCATGATGCTTACACAAGCTCCCAAGTCACACATACAATCATGAAAAGTGTATCCACCAATACAACAAGACACTAAGCACGGTCCAGGGTCACCATATTTTCTTGGAATAGGTTCCATCAAGGAAGAAATTGAACTACCTAAGGATAATGTCTCCAATTCTCCTATCCTATCCTTGTGTGTACACAAGTCTTTCAAAAATTTTGCATACTTTGGAATTTGTTGAATAGCATCAAGGAGTGGTATGGTTACCTCAACCTTTTTAAACACTTGAAGCATGTTCAAATCAAACTCCGGTGTCTTCTTCGCCTTCTTCACCATGGAAGGAAATAGAATAGGAATTGACTCATCCACTATAGCTTTCCTCTTGGGTTCCTTGAGGTTTACTCCTTTTTTCTCATGCCTTTTGTCTACCACCTCTTCTTCTTGTGGAGCTTCAACAACTACCTCTTCCTCATGAATTTCTCCCATGACCCTTGGAGGTATCTTCTCTAATGTAGTCCCCGACCGTAGGGTGATGGCGTTGAGACCGCCTCTTGGGTTTGGTTGGGGTTGGGATGGAAGGTTAGAGGAACTTGAGGGTTGATTGGTGTTGTTATTGGGGGTTGGTGATTGGCTTGACATGTTCATCTTTGAAAGCATGTTGGTGAGGTTGGCCAATTGAGTATTCAAGGCCTCGAATTGAGCCTTGTTGCTCTCATATCGTTTTTCCATAGCGGCTCTAAGCTCATCAACTAGATTGTTGGAAGATGGAGAAGTTTGGTTTTGATTTTGTTGTCTATGGTGTGGTGCTTGGTACTTGGTGTAGTTGTTTTGGTTTTGGTTGGAGTGGCCTTGGTTGGCTTGGTAGTTAGTGTTGTTATGGTGGTATTGGGATGAAGATTGGTTGTTGTTGTGATGAGAAGAATAGTTGTTCCACCTTTGGTTTTGATTGCTTTCTTGTGCATTATCTCTCCACCCTTGATGTTGATTACCACCTTGATGGTAGTTGTTTTGACCTTGAGAAGGGTAGGGTGGACGGTTGTTGTAATTCACATTGGCTACCACAAGGGCATGTTCCTCTTGAATTTGATGGCATTGGTCGGTGTAATGTATGGTGCTAGAGCACAAACCACAAATTCTAGGAGGGCCTTCAAGTTGAGCAATTGGAGGTGGGGCTTGGACGGCTTGGATGGAGTAGTATTCCTTTTGATCCCTTTGGATTTGTGTAAGGATGGTGGTCATATCCCCAAGTGCCTTGGTTAGACTTGCTTCGGAGGGGGATGGTTCAACCACACCCTTAAGAGGATTACTTCTCACCCTTGTGTGTTGTGTAGCTTCGGCAACATCCTTTATCAAATTCCAAGCTTCTCCCTCCGTCTTGTTTTTCGTAAGGGAACCGCCACTAGAAGCGGTGAGCAATCTTCTATCTTCCACACAAAGACCTCCAGTAAAATAGCTAATGAGCAAGTGAGTGGTCATTCCGTGGTGTGGACATGACTCCAATAGCCTCTTGAACCGAGAGCAATACTCGTATAAACTCTCTTAGTCTTTTTGCATTATACCCGAAATCTCTTTCCGGATGTAGTTGGTCTTCTCCGGTGGGAAGAACTTATCAAGAAACTCTCTTCTTAAGAAATCCCAATTAGTTACAATCTCATCCGGTAGCAAGTAGAACCATGTTTTTGCTTGTGCTTCAAGAGAGAAAGGGAATGCAAAAACCATGATAGCTACCTCATCGGCTCCATGCCTTTGAGCCGTAGAACAAGCAACTTGAAAATCCTTCAAATGTCGGATGGGGTCTTGACCCGGCAACCCATGATACTTAGGAAGTAGATTTATCAAGCTACTCTTCAACTCAAAGTTTGGATCAAGGTTAGGATACCTTGCTTGCAACGGTTGAAGTATGGTATCCGGAGCTCCTTGCTCATGCAAAGTGATCCGGCGTGGCTCCGCCATGTGTGGCTCACCTGTAGGATGCAAAGACATATTAGTAGTGTCAACAGAAGAATAGGAAGTAGCGGACTCCAAGTCACTCTCGGTGACGTCTAGTGATTCGGTATTTTCCTCAAGAGAGGCCGAAGTACTAGGCGTATAGTCTAACCGCCGTCTAGCTTGCCGAGTATGTAACAAAGTTCTTTCGATCTCGGGATCAAAATTGGCTAAGCTAGAATTCGGTTGAGACCGAGACATCAAACTTGAAAGTCATAGCACAAATGTAAAAGAAATCTAAACTATAGCTAAGTATTCAGAGAAGTAAAATATCTACAATATTCACATATTCACATAACCAATATCAAGGCATATGTTGCAACCATTCCCCGGCAACGGCGCCAAAAATTTTGACAGACTCCCAAGGGTATATTGGTAAAGATTTTCTCCAATAAAACCACGTTGCAAGTATAGCTCTACCAACAACAATCCTCGGGGGTCAAATTTAGAGAGGGATTTGGTTGTCACAAGTTCAACCCCAATAGAAATAACCGAAGTATTCAAACCTCGGGTCGTCTCACAAGGAATGGGCAAACATGTGCTTCAATATTGGTTAGAAATCCGGGGTTGTGAGTTATGAGCATGAAAATAAATGGGAATCTTAACAAGCAAGTATTCTTAAATTGCAACAAACTAATTCAACTATCTAAGCAAAACATGAGCAATTCCAATGAGCAAGCAACATTCCACTTAATTCTATTATAAACCAAGCAAGTAACTGTAACTAAAGCAAATAATTTGGGAAAATTGGTTTTCAAATATGAATAATAAAAGCAACTCTTGGCTAGGCATGGGAATTGGGGTCACGATCATTGTCTAACAACCGTATCTTGACAATTATGAGGAACCAAGCTCATTAAGTCTACCCTCAAAGTCTTAAGTACGTGATATCTACTCCTAGACTTGAAGTACGCCAAATGGCTTTGATCAACAACATTCATGAAATGGGTATAAAATGACAATTGACAAGAATTCATAAAACTATCACTAGATATAAGTAAAATTGTAACAAGGAATTCAAATTGAACAATTAAAACTAGTAATTAACAAGATCCAATTCATAAATCAACAAGGGAAGATCAAATTAAAACTAGATCTAGAGAGGAACAAGGGTTTCTCTATCTAGAATAACCAAAGAACCAAAAACTAGCTAAAATTATGTCTTAGTGTAAAAATGATTGATCCCCCTTTCCCCCTAGCATCCTTGGGTCTTTTCCATGCAGAAACAGCTTGAAATTGGGCCTGATGAGCCTCAGAAATTGCCAGGCACGATTTCCTTTGATGAGGTCACGTGCAGCTTCCCACGCGTGCGCACCATGCGTGCATGCGCGTCGGTAGGAATCTTCTGATCCACACGGATGCGTCCATCCTTGCGCACCGCTTCTAGCCAATCCCATCCTTGCGTCCGTGTGGAGTGCACGTGCGCGCCGATGCTGCTTTCCCAAGATTTCAATTCTTCATGTTCCTCCCTCTTTATACATGCTTTCTCCCTCTCTTCTAAGTCATTCCTACCCTATAATTCCTGAAATTACTCAACAAATACATCACGGCATCGAATGGCAATAGAAGAGGATTAAAATATGGCAATTTTAAGGCAAAATAAGCATGTTTTCTATCATGGAGCAATATTGGGAAGTGAACACAAAACCATGCATTTCTTGCGAATAAGTGTGAGAAATATTGTTAAAATCCCCCCAAAATAAGCACAAGATAAACCACAAAATCGGAGTTTATCAATCAACAAGAAAAATCTAACTAGAAGAAGAGATTATGCAAAGAAAGTAATAGATGAGATATAGAAGAAGTAGAACCTGGAGAAGTGTAAAAGAACAAGGTGGAGTTTTCTTTTGTGAAGATGATAAAGGAAGAGATAGAAGAGGTGTAGGGCCACCGGAAGTGGTGGTGGTCGCCGGTAATTAGCCAGAGACGGTGGTGAAGTATCGAAGAAAGAAGAAGAGACGACGGGTGATGGGGAAGGAAAAAGAAAGAAGGTAGGAGAGGGGTAGAAGCAGGGCACACAGCTTTAAAACTGGTTCGCGTGACCGGGGCACATGCGCACGGTGCGCTGGCGCGTCGGTGAAGGTGGAGCGAGGGACGCGTACGCGTCATTGGCGCATACTCACGAAGTTGGTTAGGCTCCTGGCACAGGGTTGGCACAAAGTAGGCCTAAGTCTCGGGTAATTTGTACCAGAGTTGGCATGCAGCACAGGCGCGCGGACGCGCACAGTGCGCGGATGTGTGCATGAGTGGATTGGCAACCGGCGCGGACGTGCGCAGTGCGCTGACGCGTCAGTGATGGCACAGACTAGGCACAAGTATGGCACAACTCTCTGGTATTTGTACCAGGGAGTTCATATAGCACCATCGGCGCATGCGCGCACAGTGCGCTTGCGCGTTGATGACCAATTTGCAAGGAGCGCGCAGGCGGCACGTACGCTGACGCGTGGGTGCCTAGCATGAAATGGGCACAAAGTGGGCATGAATCTCGGGTTTTTGGCCCAAGAGTAAGAAATACACCTCCGGCGCGCGCGCGCGGATGCCCTTTTTCCTTTCTTTTTTTTTAACACAACATAGAAAAAGCTATTCTAACACATTTTTGGCAGGTGTTTAAGCTAGTAGTCAAGAGAACACACTCAAATTCATGAACTTATTCAAAACATAGCATTCTCTTCACTTCAACAATTTATCCATACCAAAATGAGGAAATCTATATGAACATCCTATTATCCAACAAGATCAACAAAACTAGCAATCCTATGAAATCAACAACATCATGAAGTCACAAAATTCACAAGAATATAAAGCTAAAAATAAGATGGTATACACAAGGAAGATCTTACCACGGTGGGGTGCCTCCCACCAAGCACTTTTCTTTTACGTCCTTAAGTTAGACGGTCCTTTGCTTAAGCTTCCTCTTCCTTTGATGCATCCTCAAGTAGGAGCACTTCCACTTCTCTTGGAGACTTGTAGCCATGGTACATCTTCACTATTTGTCCATTCACCTTGAAAGTTGTGTCACTTTGAGGGTCAAACAATTCTACCACTCCATAGGGCTTTATCTCCTTAACCTTGAAGGGTCCTTCCCATCTAGAACGGAGCTTGCCAAGGATAAATCGCAGCCTCGAGTTGTAGAGAAGAACCTCATCACCTTCTTGAAAATCCTTCTTCCAGATGTGATGATCATGAAAGGCTTTAGTCTTCTCCTTGTATATCCAGGCATTCTCATATGCCTCCATCCTTAAGCACTCGAACTCCTCCAGTTGTAATTTTCTGGCCAGACCCGCCTTGGTGAAATCCATGTTACATTGCTTTACCGCCCAATAGGCTCTATGCTCAATTTCCACCGGAAGGTGGCATGCCTTACCATAGACGATCCGAAAGGGACTCATTCCTGACGGAGTCTTGTAGGCCGTCTTGTAACAACCCTGATTTTCGAGTATGCGAGATCTTTTTCGAAGGCACGGAATCCTCCGGAAGATCAGTAAGGGGAGAACCTCTGATATATCATCAAGTATCTCAATCCTCATTGTCATTATGTCATCTTTAATATAGAACCTTTTCTGAGGCACGCTCGATAACGTAGTCACGAAAAACCCAGTTTTTGAACTGTATCGGTTAAGAGTTTTGATTCTGTTTTTCGTAAATATTTTCAGTTTGACGAACCGGAATCGATTCATGAGAGAAGAGAGATAATAGGATAATATTATCATTATATTAGTATTAGAAGCTTCTTGAATGATATTATAAGGTTACCTGGTCTGTTTTAGTTAAAAACAGGAAATCGGTTTAACCGGGTTCACAGTTTACTGGTGCAGCTTAGCACCGGCACTCTCTGATGAATTTAGCAATGCTAAGGCCTCACTATACATGTTTTATTCTCATATTAAATATGTTACTAGTGTCTTTTATGCTAGTAGCTCAGAAAAGAATTTTTAGAGATGTTTTTATGTGTGTTCCGATACACCTAGTTTTAGTAGTTATACACCTGAGATATTTTAATATTATTTTAATCCACCTTCAAGCCAACCAATCAAAACTCACCCTACACCCCCAATACACTCCAAGGCTGTCTCATTTCTTCATTTTGGCCGAAAATAACAAGAGAGAAAAGAGAGAAACTTTCATGAACACTTAATCTTCAAAACTTGATTTATTCTGAACTAAAACTCAAATCAAAATTCCGATTTTACCAAAATGATCCTTTCTTCTTCCTCTACATAACCATATAACATATCAAGGATGGAAATAAGGTGAGATGGCTGTCTCTCTCCCTCTTCAATTCGGTTTTCAAGAAAAATCATGCAAAACATGTGTTTTCTTGATGTTTTTCCTTAGGAATCATGCCTAACTTGACTTGAGGGCCAAGAAACGTGAATTTACAGCAAGTCTAAGGTTAGAAATTACTTCCTAACATGCTGAGTGAGATTTGGTTAGTTGAGGGTTTTTGGATTTAAAGTTGTTCTTGATGTGATTTAGGAGGAAAAAGTGCTTAAGGACCACCTGAAAGTCTAACCGAATTAGGAGCAGCAAAACCAGGTAGGGTTTGACAAATTTAATCTTGATTAATTGTGTTTGATTTGTGTGATTATGATATGGTTTGGCTGTGCTGGAAATTGATTGTTTGTATGAGTAATTCTTGTTGAAATTTTGGTGAAAATTTGATGAAATTTGATGAAATTCAAGCTATGAATGTGTGTTTTTGTGGCTTCTGGAAAATGAAACCCTAGGCCCTAAATTGGGGTTCAATTTTTGTTAAAATCATGTAGAAAATATGGGGTTTTAGTTGCTGGGACTTTATTTTGAATTTTGGTAAAAATCGGTTGCTGAAAAGACTGAAAAACGGGTAAAAACAGAGATAGAATCTGAAGAATACACGAAGAACACTTTGAGTGTGATGAAGAACATTGAAGAACACCTTTTAGATCTTAGAAAGGGCAAGGAAGTAAAATTTTTGGTGTTTAAGGGGTTATATGGTACTTTCTGAAAGTTAGGGTGGTAAAAGTAGAAATATTAAAAGTTACGGGTGGTAAAAAGTGAATTTTAAAGGTTAAAGGTAAAGTTAAGGTAATTTTCGAAAATTAAATGATAAAATAATAAATAATAATAAAATATTAAATAATAATATTTAATTAAAAATAATATTTTAATAAAAATAATAAAATAATGCGGAAAAGGCAGTTTTTTGTAAATGCTTTAGAAAGACAACTTAAAACGTAGAATCTCATAATTACCTTCATAAAACACTTAGGGAGTGGTAATAACATGATAGTGAGGCAAAGATAAAGGAAAGATAAGAAGTTAAAGAAGAGATAAAAACTAAAGAAAAAGTCTGTAAAGATTTAATGACAGAAAAACAGACAGAGATTAGTGAATGAACTAGGGCAACATAGTTAGTTCTTGAGTTCCGACTAGGGTTAGGTATAATATGAAAAGTTAAACTGTTTCAGTATAGACTTAATGAACCTATACTTGGAACAGACTAACTATTCATACCGAAATTTACATAAGCTTTAAATACATCTGTTAGGCAGAGAAATCAAAGCAGAGTAAAGAAACACAGAAAACAGAGTAACCAGAGAAGAATAAAAGGATACAGAGAAAAGAGTAATCAGAGCAAAGTAAAAAGACAAAGAGAAAAGAGTAATGTGATAAAGAGAAATGGTTTGAGTTTAAATGTTGTAAAAGTAAAAGCTGTAGAGTTTGTATAGCATGATTGAACAGAAAAAGAAAGAGGTACTGCAGAGAAAAAAGAGGTACTGCATAAGAATGTGAAAGTGATGATGAATAATGAGAATGTTAATGAATGATGATAATGAGAATGATTATGTAAGAATCTATTTTAGAGAGGCAGTCAGATAGATGGTGGTACGACCACTGAGAACGCTTTCCATGGATACCTTGCTATAATGCTTTGCTGTAAGACAGAGGTTGCTTACAGTGAGTGTGTTGTTGCTCCTATAAGACAGAGGTTGCTTATAGTGAGTGTGTTGTTGCTCCTGTAAGACAGAGGTTGCTTACAGTGAGTGTGTTGGGCGTATATCGGCTAATAAGTGCCGCCCTGCAAGACAAAGGTTGTTTGCAGTGGATACCCTGCAAGACAAAGGTTGCTTGCAGTGGGTATTGCCAACAGGAAAGCCTTATCCAGACAGAGGTTGCTGGGTAACGTCGGGAGCGGGTATGTAACCGACAAATGAGCTCATTACCTGCACCAGGGCTAGACATGCATCATATTTGGTTGCGCATTTCCTCTATTATGATTATTGTTTGAATGTATGCCTTCTTTGTTTTCATTCTATTCTCTGTGTCTGTGTTTTATTCTCTTGTATTCTTTTGTTTGTGTTTTGCTTTTTGCTTTCTCTATTTTCTCTATTTATCTATTTCTTCTATCTACTGCTTCTTGGTATTCTGCTATTTATCTGCTAAACAACACGGAATTAATGAACGTAACTAATAAGCCCGGCCCTACTAAGAACTCCCAGTTCTTACCCCTTCTCTCTCCCTTCCCCCTTCAGATGGAAGCATGAGTACCCTTCCGTAGTTTGCTGATGACTGTTCTGCAAAGAGGATTCCGCTCTAGGTAGTCTTCTGAGTCTAGAGTGAACCCCGTTACCTGTTTATATGTATATACTGTGAGGCCAGCAAACGTCTCCACCCTTCTTATCTACAAACTTTAACCTAAGTTCTCCGTACGATGTTGCTGTTATGTGGCCACTCGATGAAGTACTTGAGAGACGTTCTTTGATGACATATGATCGTGCAGAGGATTAGTAGACGACCTTCCACCTTTTGATGACGTTCCACCTGACTTGAGTTTTGAAGACCTAGAATGTACTTGCCCTCGCTTTAGTAGTTTAGAGGGACTAGGTGAGTATAGAGTCTAGGCTAGCCTGGGCGCCAGCTTAGGGACTTCTTGAACAGGTCAGGACCTGGGATGTTGTATGTATATATATGTATATAGTTATTATCTAGCTATGTCTAGGGGTGTTCTAACTAAAAGTCTATACTCTAATAAAGGCTAGATCACCGAATATTGTCAACTGCTTGTGATGTATTTATGTGTGGTTGTTTATAACTGTTTTATATATTATCAGTTGTGAATTGATTATGAATGATACTGTTTGTTAATCCAAACGTTTTTTTAAAAAAAAAGTACCTCGTAAAATAACTATGCTTTTAACAACGAATCAGGCTCATATAATAAATAATAGATAATAATTAGGTAGACAAGTTGGTAGCTCTCAGTTTCTAGTATGATCATGACGTACCAGAAATTGGGTCGTTACACGTCCTATACGCCCACAGTGCATCTCCTAGCCGGAGGCTCCAATCCTTCCTTTGTGGATTGACCACTTTCTCCAAGATTTTCTTAATCTCCCGGTTGGACACTTCTGCTTGTCCATTGGTTTGCGGATGATAAGCAGTGGCAACCTTATGCAATACCCCATAGTGCTTGAGCAGTGCCTCTACTTTCCTGTTACAGAAGTGGGATCCTTGGTCGCTTACGATTGCTCGTGGCGACTCATAATGGCATACAATGTGATTTCTAATAAAAGAAATGACGGTATTGGCGTCGTCATGGCGGGTAGGTATTGTTTCTACCCACTTTGACACGTAGTCAACCGCTAACAAAATATATAAATACCCACTTGAGTTGGAAAATGGTCCCATAAAGTCAATGTCCCATACATCAAATATCTCACAGAACAACATAGGTTGCTGAGGCATCTCATCCCTTTGGGACGTGTTTCCCGACTTCTAACACTGATGGCAAGACACACAGAACCGGTTAGCATCCTTGAATAAGGTTGGCCACCAGAATCCACAATCCAACACCTTTTTAGCTGTCCTTTGTGGGCCAAAGTGACCACCACATTCGGACGAATGACAAGCTTCAAGAATAGGCTGAATTTCAGATTCTAGCACACATCTTCGAATTACTTGGTCCACGCCCCTCTTCCAGAAGTGAGGGTCATCCCAAATATAGTATTTGGAATCACTCCTCAACTTGTCCCTTTGGTTTTTAGAAAAGCTGGGAGGGAAGATTTTCGCAACCAAGTAGTTCGCCATTAGGGCAAACCAAGGAAAACTATCCGACACAGCATGCAAACTATCCAATGAGAATGACTCATTGATCGGAAATGGGTCAAATTTTAAATTCTCAAGGCATCTTAAATGATCTGCAACCAAGTTTTGAGACCCACTCCGGTCCCTAATCTCAATGTCGAATTCTTGCAAAAGTAAGATCCAACGTATGAGTCTAGGTTTTGACTCATTCTTTGTCAATAAGTACTTTAAAGCTGCATGATCCGTGTATACCACTATCTTGGACCCTAGCAAATAAGATCTAAATTTATCTAAAGCATGAACAATAGCTAGGAGTTTCTTTTCCGTAGTGGTATAGTTGGATTATGCTGCATCCAGTGTTTTAGAAGAGTAAGCAATGACATAAGGGAGTTTACCATCGCGTTGTGCAAGCGCGGCACCTACAGCATGGTTTGACGCATCGCACATTATCTCGAATGGCAACGTCCAGTTGGGCCCTCGCACAATCGGTGCTGTGGTGAGAACTCTCCTTAGCTCTTCAAATGCTTTCACACATGCACTGTTAAACTCAAAATCCACATCCTTTTGGAGTAGGCGCGACAATGGCAAAGCAATTTTGCTGAAATCTTTGATAAAGTGCCTATAGAATCCTGCATGTCCCAAAAATGAGCGGACCTCCCTCACAGACGAGGAGTGACGTAAAGTGGTGATAACATCGACCTTGGCCGGGTCTACAGAAATGCCTTCATGAGAAACTACATGTCCCAACAATATACCTTGCCTTACCATAAAGTGACATTTTTCAAAATTCAAGACATGGTTAGTGTCAACACATCTAGCTAAGACTTTGGCCAAGTTCTCTAAGCAACAATCAAATGAAGTTCCATAAACACTGAAGTCATCCATAAAGACTTCCAAACAATTCTCCATTAGATTGGAAAAGACACTGGTCATACACCGCTGAAAAGTGGCAGGTGCATTACATAGTCCAAATGGCATCCTTTTGTAGGCAAAGGTGCCGAAAGGGCAATTGAATATGGTCTTTTCCTGATCTTCAGGAGCAATGTGAATCTGGAAGTAACCAGTGAATCCATCAAGAAAGCAATAATGGGATTTACCCGCCAAACAGTCCAACATTTGATCGATAAAGGGCAAAGGGTAGTGGTCCTTTCTTGTGGCGGCGTTCAATCTTCTATAATTGATGCACACTCGCCATGCATTTTGTACTCTTTTGGTGACCACTTCACCTTCATCCTTTTTAACCGCAGTAATGCGCAATTTCTTGGGAACAACCTGGACCGGGCTCACCCACTCACTATCAGAAATTGGGTATATGATACCCGCATCGAGCAGTCTAGTGACCTCCTTCTTTACCACATCAAGGATGGTCGGATTGAGCCTTCTTTGCGGTTTCCTAACCGGCCTAGCTCCCTTTTGGAGAAATATACGATGCATGCACTTGAGAAGGTCAATCCCCACAATATCAGCTAGGCTCCAACCAATTGCCTTCTTGTACTTTCTTAGGACATCTAGGAGCTTTTCTTCTTCCTCACTAGAAAGCTCACTAGCAATAATGACTGAAAACTTTTGGTTGTCCTCTAAGAAAGCATACTTCAAATGAGATGGAAGAGGCTTCAGTTCACTCTTTGCCTTAAACTGAGGTTCCTTTTCATCAAGCTCACGTAGTTCATTCTCAACAACCTTTTCATGTTCACCCTCTTGGTCATCCGTCTCTTCAACAATAGGATAGCATAGCTGATGAGCGGATAATTTATACGCTTTTTGGCATTGTTTTTACATAGTTTTTAGTATGATTTGATTAGTTTTTAGTATATTTTTATTATTTGTTAAATAAAAATCACATTTCTAGACTTTACTATGAGTTTGTGTGTTTTTCTGTGATTTCAAGTATTTTCTGGCTAAAATTGAGGGACCTGAGCAAAAATCTGATTCAGAGGTTGAAAAAGGACTGCAGATGCTGTTGGATTCTGACCTCCCTGCACTCAAAGTAGATTATCTAGAGCTACAGAGGTCTAAATGATGCGCACACAATTGCATTGGAAAGTAGACATCCAGGGCTTTCCAACAATATATAATAGTCCATACTTTACCCGAGTTTAGATGACGCAAACTGGCATTCAATGCCAGTTCTCTGCCCTATGCTGGCATTAAACACCAGAAACATGTTACAAGTTGGAGTTAAACGCCCAAAATAGGTTACAACCTGGCGTTTAACTCTAGAAACAGCCTAGGCACATATAAAGCTCAAGTCTCAGCCCCAGCACATACCAAGTGGGCCCCGGAAGTGGATTTCTGCACTATCTATCATAGTTTACTCATTTTCTGTAAACCTAGGTTACTAGTTTAGTATTTAAACAACTTTTAGAGATTTATTTTGGATCTCATGACATTTTCATGTTTTACATCATATCTCTACGGCATGAGTCTCTAAACTCCATGATTGTGGGTGAGGAGCTTTGCTGTGTCTCGATGAATTAATGCAATTACTTCTGTTTTCTATTCAATCACACTTGTTTCTATTCTAAGATACTCGCTTGTACTTAACTGTGATGAATGTGATGATCCGTGACATTCATCATCATTCTCAACCTATGAACGCGTGCCTGACAACCACTTCCATTCTACCTTGATTGAGTATCTATCTCTTAGCCTCTTGGTTCATCATCAAAGTCTTCGTGGTATATGCTAGAATTATTGGTGGCCATTCTTGAGATCTGGAAAGTCTAAACCTTGTATATGGTATTCCGAGTAAGATCTGGGATAGGATGACTGTGACAAGCTTCAAACTCACGAGTGCTGGGCGTAGTGACAGACGCAAAAGGATCAATGGATCCTATTCCAACATGAGTGAGAACCGACAGATGATTAGCCGTGCGGTGACAGCGCATTTGGACCATTTTCACTGAGAGGATGGATGGTAGCCATTGACAATGGTGATCCACCTACATACAGCTTGCCATGGAAGGAGACCTGCGTGCGTGAAGAAGAAGACAGTAGGAAAGCAGAGATTCAGAAGACAGAGCATCTCCAAAACCTCAATCTGTTCTCCATTACAGCATAACAAGTACTATTTAATTTATGCTTTTTATTCTTCATAAATATAATCACTCTTATCATTAATCTCCTTACTAAGATTTACAAGAAAACCATAGATTACTTCAAGCCAACAATCTCCGTGGGATCGACCCTTACTCACGTAAGGTATTACTTGGACGACCCAGTGCACTTGCTGGTTAGTGGTACGAGTTGTGAAGAGTGGGATTCACAATTCGTGCACTAAGTTTTTGGCGCCGTTGCCGGGGATTGTTCGAGTTTGAACAATTGACGGTTCATCTTGTTGCTTAGATTAGGAAAATTTTGTCTTTTGGGCCAGACTCTTTTATTTTCTTTTCAAAAATTTTCCAAAAATTTATTATTTTTCTTTATTAATCTTTAGAGTTTTCTGTTTGAGTCTAGTTGCATGTTTTAAGCTTGGTGTCCTTTGTGTTTTTGTCATCCAAAAAAAATAGTTTTTCTCCATTTCATCCTTGCATTTGTTGAATGTGTCTATGTTCTTGTGAATAGTTGCTCCTTTGAGTCTTTCTTTCTAAAATCTTTTCAAAAATAATTTTTCTTTGATTCAATCTTGTGTCAAATTTTAAGTTTGGTGTTCTCTTTTTTGTTATTGAGTCTTTTGAGTCTTTGAATTTTTGTTCTTCGTGTTCTTGTGAATCTTCAAGGTGTTCTTGAGTCTTGCTTGTGTTTTGATCTTAAAAATTTTTATGTTTGGTGTTCCTTGGTGTTTTTCCTCCAAATTTTCGAAAATAAGGAGCATTAGATCTAAAAATTTTAAGTTTTGTGTCATTTTATTATTTCTCTCTTTCGTCATTAAAATAAAAAAATATATATTTTCACTTTATTTTATGTAATTTTCAAAATTTTCATAAGAATTTCAGATTTTTATTTTAAAATTTCTACTCTATCTTATCTTATTTTTAAAAACAAATTTCGAAATTCATAAGGACTCTGGGGTTATATGCTAACCCCACTACTACTGCATATGGGAGTAGCATCTGTATACCTCCATCAAAGCAAGCAGTTTTGAGCTAAATCCTCAGTTCATTGTCATGGTGCAGCAAAATTGCCAGTATTCCGGTCTTCCACAGGAAGAACCTACTGAGTTTCTGGCGCAGTTCTTGCAAATTGCTGACACAGTGCATGACAAGGAGGTAGATCAGGACGTATACAGGCTGTTACTATTTCCGTTTGCTGTAAAAGATCAAGCTAAAAGGTGGTGAAATAACCAACCCACAGCAAGCATAAGGACATGGAAACAGTTATCAGACAAATTCCTGAATCAATATTTCCCTCCAAAAAGGATGACACAACTAAGGCTGGACATCCAAGGCTTTAAACAAGAGGATGATGAATCCCTTTATAACGTCTGGGAGAGGTACAGAGGGATGCTAAGAAAATGCCCCTCTAAAATGTTTTCAGAGTTGGTGCAATTAGACGTCTTCTACTATGGGCTTACAGAAAAAGCTCAGATATCTTTAGACCACTCAGCTGGTGGATCTATACACATGAGAAAGACTATTGAAGAGGCTCAAGAGCTTATTGATATAGTTGCTAGAAATCAGCATCTGTAGATAGGTAATGAGTCCTCCATGAAAGAAAAAGCTAAGGCAGTATCAACTGACTTTAGTCCTCAGGAACAAGTTGCTGAACTCAATCAGCAACTATCTTCTATAACAAGGCAGTTAGCAGAATTCAAGGAGATGCTACAAGACACTAAAAATGCTAATAAAAATATGGAAGCACAATTGAATCAGACAAAACAGCAATTATCAAAGCAGATAACAGAAGAGTGCCAGGCAGTTTAATTAAGAAGTGAGAAAACATTAAATACCTCACTTCAGAGTAGCAGAAAGCCAAGAAAAGAACAACTGACAGAGGATGAGCAAAATATTATCCAAAATCCCTCTGAGGACAGTAAGAGCCCAGAGAGGAATAACTCTGGCGTTCAAACGCCAGAAAAGGATGCAAACCTGGCGTTAAACGCCCAACCCACGCGCAGTTCTGGCGTTCAAACGCCAGAAACAGGCAAGGAGATGGCGTCAAACACCCAATGGAAGCTCAGTTCTGGCATTCAAACGCCAGAAACAGGTAAGAATTTGGCGTCCAACGCCAATCAAGCTTCTAACCCTGGCATTCAAATGCTAGTGAGAGATCAGACACAAACAAGTGCTGATAACAACCCCTCTAAAAAGGCTTCTTCAACCATCTCTGTAGGAAATAAACCTGCAGCAACCAAGGTTGAGGAATACAAAGCCAAGATGCCTTATCCTCAAAAACTCCGCAAAGAGGAGCAAGATAAGCAATTTGCCCGCTTTGCAGACTATCTCAGGACTCTTGAAATAAAGATTCTGTTTGCAGAGGCACTTGAGCAAATACCCTCTTATGCCAAGTTCATGAAAGAGATCTTGAGTCATAAAAAGGATTGGAGAGAAATTGAAAGAGTTCTCCTCACTGAAGAATGCAGTACAGTCATTCTGAAAAGCTTCCCAGAAAAGCTTAAAGATCCTAGGAGCTTTATGATACCATGCATATTAGAGGGTAATTGCACAAGATAGCTTTATGTGATCTTAGGGCAAGCATCAACCTAATACCTGCATCCACTATCAGAAAGCTTGGTTTAACTGAAGAAGTCAAACCAACCTGGATATGTCTCCAACTTGCTAATGGCTCCATTAAATACCCATCAGGCGTGATTGAAGACATGATTGTCAGGGTTGGGCCATTCACCTTCCCCACTGACTTTGTAGTGCTGGAAATGGAGGAGAACAAGAGTGCTACTCTCATTCTATGAAGACCTTTTCTAGCAACTGGACGGACTCTCATTGATGTCCAAAAGGGGGAAGTAACCCTGAGAGTTAATGAGGATGAATTTAAGTTGAATGTTGTCAAAGCCATGCAGCATCCAGACACACCAAAAGCCTACATGAAAGTTGATCTTATTGACTCTTTGGTAGAGGAGATCAACATGGCTGAGAGTCTCGAATCAGAGCTGGAAGACATCTTTAAAGATGTTCAGCCTGATCTGGAGGAATCAGAGGAATTGAAAGAGCCTCTGAAACTTCCTCAGGAAGAGGAAAAATCTCCTAAACCCGAGCTCAAACCATTATCACCATCCCTGAAATATGCATTTCTGGGAGAAGGTGACACTTTTCCGGTGATCATAAGCTCTGCTTTAAATCCCCTGGAAGAGGAAGCGCTACTTCAAGTACAAAGGACACACAAGACAGCTCTTGGGTGGTCCATAAGTGATCTTAAGGGCATCAGGCCAGCAAAATGCATGCACAAGATCCTATTGGAGGACGATGCTAAGCCAGTGGTTAACCACAAAGGCGGCTAAATCCAGCCATGAAGGAAGTGGTACAGAAAGAGGTTACCAAGTTATTGGAGGCTGGGATTATTTATCCTATTTCTGATAGCCCCTGGGTGAGCCTTGTCCAAGTTGTCCCCAAAAAGGGAGGCATGACAGTGGTTCATAATGAAAAAAATGAACTGGTTCCTACAAGAACAGTTACAGGGTGGTGCATGTGTATTGACTACAGAAGGCTCAATACAGCCACCAGAAAGGATCATTTTCCTTTACCATTCATAGACCAGATGCTAGAAAGACTAGCAGGTCATGATTATTACTGCTTTTTGGATGGCTATTCAGGCTACAACCAAATTGTAGTAGATCCCCAGGATCAAGAGAAAACAGCATTCACATGCCCATCTGGAGTATTTGCCTACAGAAGGATGCCATTTGGGCTGTGTAATGCACCCGCAACCTTTCAGAGATGCATGCTGTCTATCTTCTCTGATATGGTAGAGAAATTTCTAGAAGTCTTCATGGATGACATTTCAGTATTTGGAGATTCATTCAGCTCGTGCCTTGACCATTTAGCACTTGTTCTGAAAAGATGCCAAGAGACTAACCTAGTTTTAAACTGGGAAAAATGTCACTTTATGGTGACTAAAGGAATTGTCCTTGGGCATAAAATTTCAAACAAGGGAATAGAGGTGGATCAAGCTAAAGTGGAAGTAATTGAAAAATTACTACCACCTACCAATGTTAAGGCAATCAGAAGCTTTCTGGGGCATGCAGGATTTTATAGGAGGTTTATAAAGGATTTTTCAAAAATTGCAAAAGCTCTGAGCAATCTGATAGCTGCTGACACACTATTTGTGTTTGACACAGAATGTCTGCAGGCGTTTGAAACTCTGAAAGCTAAGTTGGTCACAGCACTAGTTATTTCTGCACCAGACTGGACATTACCATTTGAATTAATGTGTGATGCCAGTGATCATGCCATTGGTGTAGTACTGGGACAGAGGCATAACAAGCTTCTACATGTCATTTATTATGCTAGCCGTGTTTTAAATGATGCCCAGAAAAATTACACAACCACAGAAAAAGAATTGCTTGCAGTGGTTTATGCCATTGACAAGTTCAGATCATACTTAGTAGAATCAAAAGTGATTGTGTACACTGACCATGCTGCCCTTAAATATCTACTCATAAAGCAGGATTCAAAACCCAGGCTCATAAGATGGGTATTGCTTCTGCAAGAGTTTGATATAGAAATAAGAGACAGAAAAGGGACAGAGAACCAAGTGGCTGATCATCTGTCCCGGATAGAGCTAGTAGAAGGGACATCTTTTCCCTCTATTGAGATCTCTGAAACCTTTCTGGATGAGCAACTGTTTGCCATTCAGGAAACACCATGGTTTGCAGACATTGCAAACTATAATGCTGCAAGATTCATACCCAAGGAGTACAGCAGGCAACAAAAGAAAAAATTAATTACTAATGCAAAGTACTACTTGTGGGATGAACCCTATCTCTTTAAGAGATGTGCAGACGGAATAATCCGTAGGTGTGTACCTAGAGAAGAAGCACAGAAGATCTTATGGCATTGCCATGGGTCACAATATGGAGGCCATTTCGAAGGTGAGCGAACAGCCACCAAGGTCTTCCAATGTGGCTTCTACTGGCCTACCCTCTATAGAGATTTATGAGAGTTTATACGTAACTGTGACAGTTGACAGAGGGCTGGTAATCTGCCTCATGGTTATGCCATGCCTCAACAGGGAATCTTGGAGATAAGGTTGTTTGATGTATGGGGTATTGACTTCATGGGGCCTTTCCCACCATCATATTCAAACACATATATTCTGGTGGCAGTGGACTATGTATCTAAATGGGTAAAGGCAATTGCAACACCCACTAATGATACTAAGACAGTGCTGAAGTTCCTCCAGAAACATATCTTCAGCAGGTTTGGTGTCCTTAGAGTACTAATCAGTGATGGGGGCACTCACTTCTGCAATAAACAACTCTACTCTGCTATGGTCCGATATGGAATTAGCCACAAGGTGGCAACTCCATATCATCCACAGACAAATGGGCAAGCTGAAGTCTCTAATAGAGAACTAAAAAGAATCCTAGAATAGACCGTAAGTACCCGTAGAAAGGATTGGGCAAGAAGCTTAGATGACGCTCTGTGGGCATACAGAACAACATTTAAGACTCTTATAGGGACCTCTCCATACCAGCTTATGTATGGTAAGGCCTGTCATCTGCCCGTGGAACTGGAGCATAAGGCCTACTGGGCAACTAGATTTCTAAACTTTGATGCCAAATTAGCTGGAGAAAGCAAAAAGGTGGCATGACAGAAAGCTGTCATCTAGAGTCTTTGAACCAGGACATAAGGTTCTCTTGTTTAGCTCTAGGCTCAGATTATTCCCCGGGAAACTGAAATCCCGGTGGAAGGGACCATATGTGATTACAAGTGTGTCACCATATGGCTATGTGGAGCTTCAAGACATTGATTCTAATAAGAAGTTCATTGTTAATGGACAGAGAGTCAAGCTTTATCTTGAAGGAAATCTTGAGCAAGAATGCTCAAAGCTGAGACTAGATTAAAAGCTCAGCAAGGTCCAGCTAAAGACAATAAAGAAGCGCTTATTGGGAGGCAACCCAATTTTTACTTATCTATGTTAATTTTCTGTTTTCCTTTTTTTTATTTTATGTTTTCTTTAGGATGATGATCATGTGGAGTCACAGAAATCAAGGCAAAGTCAAAAATAGCATTAAAAATAGCTCATCTTGGAGGAAGAGCTTACTGGCGTTTAAATGCCAGTAAGAAGCATCAGACTGGCGTTTAACGCCAGAAAGAAGCATCAAGCTGGCGTTAAACGCCAGATATAAGCACCAAGTTGGCGTTCAACACCAAGAAAGGGGGAAAAACTGGCGTTTAACGCCAGAAACAAGCAGCAGTCTGGCGTTAAACGCCAGGATTGCACTCTAAGGGCATTTTGCACGCCTCAATGGAGCAAGAATGCTAAGTCCTTGACCCCTCAAGATCTGTGGACCCCACAGGAACCCTACCTCTTCTTCTCTCCTCTTCACACCTTTCCATAACACTCTTCTCCATACTCTCTTCACCACTCACATCCATCCATCATAAACCCCTCATACACACTATCACCCTCCCTTGGCCGAACCCACCACACATTTCTATCTCCTTATTTCTTTCTTCTTTTGCTCGAGGACGAGCAAACATTTTATGTTTGGTGTGGAAAAAGCCCCGCTTTTTAATTTTCCATAACCATATGGCACCTTCCATGAGATTAGAGAAGATCAAAGAGCTATGAGGGAGGAGCAACAAAGGCAAGGAAGAGACATAGAGGGGCTCAAGAGCACCATTGGTTCTTCAAGAGGAAGAAGACGCCACCCTCACTAAGGTGGACCCGTTCCTTAATCTCCTTGTCTATTTGTTCTTCTGTTTTTTTTTATTTATATGCTTTATGTTTTATCTATGTTTGTGTCTTTATTACATGATCATTAATGTCTAGTGTCTATGTCTTAAAGATATGAATGTCCTATGAATCCATCACCTTTCTTAAATGAAAAATGTTTTCTGAAAAAGAAAAAGAAGTACATGAATTTCAAATTTTAAAATAGTTTAATTATTTTGATGTGGTGGCAATACTTTTTGTTTTCTGAATGAATGCTTGAACAGTGCATATGTCTTTTGATATTGTTGTTTATGAATGTTAAATATGTTGGCTCTTGAAAGAATGATGAAAAGGAGAAATGTTGATTGATAATATGAAAAATCATAAAATTGATTCTTGAAGCAAGAAAAAGCACTGAATACAAAAGCTTGTGAAAAAAAAGAAAAGAAAAATGGCAAAAAAAAAAGAGAAAGAAAAAGAAAAAAAACAAGCAGAAAAAGCCAAGAGCTCTTTAAACCAAAAGGCAAGAGCAAAAAGCCGGTAACCTTTTAAGCCAAAAGGCAAGGGTAATAAAAAGGATCCAAGGCTTTGAGCATCAGTGGATAGGAGGGCCCTCAAGAATCAACATACTGAACTAGGAGAATCAATAACACTATCTAAATTCTGATTTCCTATAGATGCCAATCATTCTGAACTTCAAAGGATAAAGTGAGATGCCAAAACTATTCAGAAGCAAAAAGCTAATATCCCCGCTCATCTAATTAAGACTGATCTTCATAGATGTTTTTGGAATTCATTGTATATTTTCTTCTTTTTATCCTACTTTGTTTTTAGTTGCTTGGGGACAAGCAACAATTTAAGTTTGGTGTTGTGATGAGCGGATAATTTATACGCTTTTTGGCATTGTTTTTACATAGTTTTTAGTATGATTTGATTAGTTTTTAGTATATTTTTATTAGTTTTTAAATAAAAATCACATTTCTGGACTTTACTATGAGTTTGTGTGTTTTTCTGTGATTTCATGTATTTTCTGGCTGAAATTGAGGGACCTGAGCAAAAATCTGATTCAGAGGTTGAAAAAGGACTGCAGATGCTGTTGGATTCTGACCTCCCTGCACTCAAAGTAGATTTTCTGGAGCTACAGAGGTCCAAATGACGCGCTCTCAATTGCGTTGGAAAGTAGACATCCAGGGCTTTCCAGAAATATATAATAGTTCATACTTTGCCCGAGTTTAGACGACGCAAACTGGTGTTCAACGCCAGTTCTCTGCCCTATTCTTGCGTTAAACGCCAGAAACAGGTTACAAGTTGGAGTTAAACGCCCAAAACAGGTTACAACTTGGCGTTTAACTCCAGAAACAGCCTAGGCATGTATAAAGCTCAAGTCTCAGCCCCAGCACACACCAAGTGGGCCCCAGAAGTGGATTTCTGCACTATCTATCATAGTTTACTCATTTTCTGTAAACCTAGGTTACAAGTTTAGAATTTAAACAACTTTTAGAGATTTATTTTGGATCTTGTTCATACCCTGGGTTAAGCTGTCCGACCCGGGATGTTTAGCGACAAGCCAACCGACCTCTTCAGGTCAGACTATCCGACCTCTTCTCAAAGAGCTCGGCCAATGACCGACCTCTTCTCAAAGATTTCGGGCAAAACGCCACAGAGGCCCAAGAAGGCCCAAACGAAGGAACACAGCCCAATCCAAAGGCAGCCCAAGCCTATAGAAAGATAAAGGCGGTTCCGTTGAAGATAGGATGACCTCACCCAAAGATAAGATAAGATAAGATAAGATAACTAACTTATCTTATCTAAGAAGGTCACTCCACACCATTATAAATACACTGGTACCCCCATGCTAACTTAAGCATCGGAGTCTCTTACAGGTACCCCCCACCCTCTGGGGACCAAGGATCAGCAGTGCAGCCAGTCCAACAAGTCGGACGCAGCGGCTCCGGCCACCATCAACAAGTCGGACGCGGCGGCTCCGGCCACCATCAGCAAGTCGGACACAACAGCTCCGACCAGCACAGAAGATCTGGTCCGAGATCGACCTACAGTTTTAGGTAACCCTCGGAACATTGGCGCCGTTGCTGGGGAACCTGGAAGTCATCCCATCACCATGGCGGATGACCATGACAACGACCACGATTCAGATCTAGAGGACAGAACGCCGCACAAAAACGCGGACGCTACACCAAAAGATACTCCGGAATCTAACGGAGACAAAAACTCATCACATCCGGGAGTAATAGAAGCGCTTCAAGATCGCCTAAAGCAACTTGAAAAAGAAAGCCAGCATCAACGAGAAGTTGGCAAGGATCTACAAAAAGAGGTAAGGCGACTACGCGAGTTAAAGAACAAGCTCCTAAAACTCGAAGCAGATCTCAAGGCCAAAACAACTCGATCCGGTCACGAAGACAGCGCCAACAAAGATCAAGACCCATTCACCAAAGAGATCATGAAAGCTAAAGTCCCAAAGAACTTCAAAGCTACCAACATGACCCCGTACGACGGCACATCAGATCCAAGCCATCATCTTAGCAATTTTAGAAGTAGAATGTATCTCACGGAGGCCTTAGATGCAATCCGTTATTCTCCATTCCAAAGGACAAAGCCAAGCACGCCCCAAGTCTATTAGGAATCAAGCAAGGAGATCGGAAAAGTCTCCGCAGCTACATGCAAAGATTCAACAAAGCATATCTGGACATACAAAATCTTCCAACAGAAGCGGCCATCATGGGCCTCATCAATTGCTTGCGAGAAGGACCTTTCAACCATTTAATATCCAAGAAGTACCCAACATCTCTAAACGAGGTCCGACAAAGAGCGAAAAAATATATCAATATGGAGGAGAACTCCCGATTGGGAGACAGCTCAAAAACCAGATTCTTCTAACCTACTACGGGACAAGGATAAAGAGTCCAGGAAGAAAGAAGACCAACCCACTGAGAAACCTATCTCTTGTGGATGTTTAACGAGAAATACGCAACACTGAGAAGATCCCACCACCTCGCCCAATCAAAAACAAAGAGGTCGGACGAGTTGAAGGTTCACCTCACAACAAAGAGGTCGGACGAGTTGAAGGTCCACCTCACACTAAAGAGGTCGGACGAGTTGAAGGTCCCCCTCACACCAAAGAGGTCGGACGAGTTGAAGGTCCACCTCACACCAAAGAGGTCGGACAAGTTGAAGGTCCACCTCACACCAAAGAGGTCGGACGAGTTGAAGGTTCACCTCACACCAAAGAGGTCGGGCGAGTTGAAGGTCCATCTCACAACAAAGAGGTCGGACGAGTTGAAGGTTCACCTCACAACAAGAGGTCGGACGAGTTGAAAGTCCACCTCATACCAAAGAGGTCGGGCGAGTTGAAGGTCCACCTCACAACAAAGAGGTCAGACGAGTTGAAGGTCCACCTCACACCAAAGAGGTCGGACGAGTTGAAGGTCCACCTCACAACAAAGAGATCGGACGAGTTGAAGGTCCACCTCACACCAAAGAGCTCGGGCGAGTTGAAGGTCCACCTCACAACAAAGAGGTCGGATGAGTTGAAGGTCCACCTCACAACAAAGAGATCGCACGAGTTGAAGGTCCACTTCACAACAAAGAGGTCGGACGAGTTGAAGGTCCACCTCACACCAAAGAGGTCGGACAAGTTGAACGTCTACCTCACCCCCCTAAGAGACGTGTTCATATGATAAATGGAGGATTCACAGGAGGTTCGATCTCCAAATCATCTTGCAAAAGACACCTCAAAGAGGTATATTAAGGAAGGGAGAGAGGTTTGAAAAGGACAACGGAGTGCAAACAAGCCTTCCAAGATTTCAAAAAATTCTTGGGGCAACCACCCATGCTTACCAGACCACGGGAAAGTGAAGAACTCATATTATACCTCGCAGTGGGAAGTCGGGCAACAGCCTCAGCACTAGTCAGAGAAGACGAAAGTGGGCAACAACCCATCTACTTCATCAGCAAAGCTCTACAAGGGGCCGAACTAAACTATCAAAAGATAGAAAAAGTTCACCTACGCCCTCGTACTCACCTCTCAACGACTCCACCCACACTTTCAAGCTCACACTATCAGAGTTCGGACCAACCAGCCCATAAAAGGCATCCTACAGAAAACAAACTTAACTGGAAGAATCATATAGAGGACAGCTCGGATAATTCGGGAGACCCTGGAAAAAACCAGAGAACATCTCGGATAATTGGGGGGACCCTGGACAAAAACAGAAAACAGCTCGGACAAATCAGAGAAAATGAAGTCCGACACATAGAATGCCCGAGCTGATGCATTTTCAAAACCAGCCAGCACCAACAGCTCGGACAATTCGGGGATATGAGGTCTGACACATGCCTCGGGAGCAGAATACCTGAGCTGATGCATTTTCAAAACTAGCTAACACCAAACCAGGGGGCAATAACAGAAGCCTCATCCAGGCTACATTACAAGACCACAACAAGTCAATCTCGAAGGCGGTATAAGGGATGTACTCAGGGTCAGCCACAGTAACACGCATTAAAACTATGGAATTCAGCCAATCAGACATGCTGTCCGGGATCTTAGTATACATCTCAAAGACATAGGTCGACTATGGGATTACTACCAAACAACTCGGGCAAATAAGGAAACAACTCAGACAATAATAGCAGAATATCAAGTGACAGACATGGTAGTAAAAGGAAAACCCCAGGACTCACACGAAAGTCCAGGGGCACCCTTTGGAGGCAACAACAGGGCAAGAACACAGAGAAAAGAAGTCAAAAATCTATACCCAAATAGTCCGAACACCTCTCAAACAAAAGGTCAAAACAAAAGCTAGAACTTTTGTACAAAAGGAGTCAGGCAACGATGAAAAGAAACAGGAACAACAACCAAACCCTAAGCAAAGCACACATTCTTCTCAAAGGCGAATGACAAAAGAAAAGTGACAACAAACGATCAAAGATGCAAACTTTTTGCAGAAAGAACCAAAGTTCTACAGAGCAAATACAAAGTCAAAGCTTTACATGCCAACTTCCCTATAGCCCCATCTGAAGAGCTCCCACAAGTCCTATGGGCATATCGGACAACCCCACACTCTACTACAAAGGAATCACCCTTCCGATTAGCTTACGGAATGGAGGCAATGATCCCAATGGAGGCCAAAGAAGGATCGCCCAGAGTGATCCACTATAGTGAAGAGGCCAACTCCCAACTTCAAAAGGAAGAACTCGACCTACCTCCAGAAACCCGAGAAAGAGCTCGGATCATGGAAAATGCGTTAAAACGTCAAATGGCCTCAAGATACAATCAGAAGGTAATCTAACAACAACGATCTCATCCTAATCCAAAATGACATCAAAATAGGTCGGCAGCCAACTGGAAAGGACCATACCAAGTTGTTCAGAAGAACTGGGGAAAGGTTGCTACAAAGTGTCCAACCTCGAGGGTCAAGAACTACCAAGGTCATGGCATGCCTGCAATCTAAAAAGGGCGCCAGGCCGAGATCCAAAAAGATTGTTGACCTAGAAAGGTAAGTACTAACATGTACACATTCTTATCTTCATTTTATTGTTTAAAAGATTGCAGATTCCCTAGAAAGTTTCCTACCAAGACGCCCGACTACGACAGGTCGGCAAGGTGAACACCAAAGTCACTGCCCGATCATGACAAAGTTGGCAAGATGAAAACCAAATTCATCGTCCGATTACAAAGCGACAAGTTGGCAAGGTGAAAACCAACTTCACCACCCGACCACGATGGAAACCAAATTCATAGTTTGATTTCGACAAAGGTCGACAAAGTGAAAACAAAATTCACTACTATACCAAGACGCATTAATCTAAAGCATTCATCGTCTGATTATAAAGCAACAGATCAGTAGAAAGTGAAAAACAATTTCACTGCACGATCACGATAAAGACAATCGTCCGATAAAGGTGAAAACGCGATTCACCCAAAAGACGATCTAGAGATGACAACCACTTTCTACAACTCGGCAAAGATGAACACAGAATAAAGTAAGAAGTTATCGAAAGTGATCCAAAAAAGAACCTGACGAGGTCTTATGGATTGCTAAAATAATAACTTAAAGACTGGCCGACGTTAAGATGTCGGACCAAGTCAACCCAAGTTATAAGTAAACCCTGGAAAGAGGTCTGGCCAACCCTATTAAAGAGGATTACTTTAACTTAGAAGGGACAGACATGACAAAGTCAGCCCAAAATGACAAAGTTATAAAAGTAGTCCCTAAAAGAGACCTGACAAAGGTCCAAAAAAGAGGACTACAAAAATAACTTAGAAAGAGGACGATGCAAAGAAGTCGACCTCCTACAAACAAGTTATAAAAGTAATCCCTGAAAGAGACTTGACAAAGGTCCAAGAAAGAGGATTACAAAAATAACTTAGAAGAGATTGACATAATGAAGTCGGTCTCCTACAACAAACAAGTTATAAAAGTAATCCCTGAAAGAGACATGAACAAGGTCCAAGAAAGAAGATTACAAAATAACTTAGAAGAGATCGACATGACGAAGTCGGTCTCCTACAAAAAAACAAGTTATAAAAGTAATCCCTGAAAGAGACTTGACCAAGGTCCAAGAAAGAGGATTACAAAAATAACTTGGAAAAGGACAACGAGAAGAAGTTGGACCAACAAAAGCTACAGCTTGGACCGACAAAAAGAAGTCGGACCAACAAAAGCTACAGCTTGGACCGACAAGAAGAAGTCGGACCAACGAAAGCTATAGCTTGGACCGACAAGAAGAAGTCGGACCGACGAAAAACGTGCGCTAAAACGGACATAGCTCCGCCGAAAAAGCCACGGCTCCACGACAAGGCTGTCAAAATTGTTTAGAATGACTAAAAAGTGTTCTACGAGAACACTAAAAAGTCGTCGGACAAGTTAGCCCCAAGGACCACCTCGATCAAAAAGAAAGTGGACAAAACCGGAAGTGATCAAAAGAGGTCGAACAACAAAGTACCAAACCTCTAGAAAATCTGCAAAGATTGCAAAGCAATGAAGAAACAAGCCAGACAGATGCTTGAGCACGACTTCCAAAGAGATCGAAGCTCTAAAAAGAACGATCTCATGGAAAGATCGAACTCAAGCAGGGGCACTGTTCATACCCTGGGTCAAGCTGTCCGACCCGGGATGTTTAGCGACAAGCCAACCGACCTCTTCAGGTCAGACTATCCGACCTCTTCTCAAAGAGTTCGGGCAAAATGCCACAGAGGCCCAAGAAGGCCCAAACGAAGGAACACAGCCCAATCCAAAGGCAGCCCAAGCCTACAGAAAGATAAAGGCGGTTCCATTGAAGATAAGCTGACCTCACCCAAAGATAAGATAAGATAAGATAAGATAACTAACTTATCTTATCTAAGAAGGTCACTCCACACCATTATAAATACACTGGAGCACCCAGGTATAACTCATACTCTGATTCTACATAAAACCTGTTTAATACCCATGCTAACTTAAGCATCGGAGTCTCTTGCAGGTACCCCCCACCCTCCGGGGACCAAGGATCAGCAGTGCAGCCAGTCCAACAAGTCGAACGCAGCGGCTCCGACCACCATCAACAAGTCAGACGTGGCGGCTCCGGCCACCATCAACAAGTCAGACACAACAGCTCCGACCAGCACAGAAGATCTCGTCCGAGATCGACCTACAGTTTCAGGTAACTCTCGGAACAGATCTCATGACATTTTCACATTTTACATTGTATCTCTACGGCATGAGTCTCTAAACTCCATGATTGGGGGTGAGGAGCTCTTTGTGTCTCGATGAATTAATGCAATTACTTCTGTTTTCTATCCAATCACGCTTATTTCTGTTCTAAGATACTCGCTTGTCCTTAACTGTGATGAATGTGATGATCCGTGACACTCATCATCATTCTCAACCTATGAACACGTGCCTGGCAACCACTTCCGTTCTACCTTAGATTGAGTGTGTATCTCTTAGCCTCTTGGTTCATGATCAGAGTCTTCGTGGTATATGCTAGGATTATTGGCGGCCATTCCTGAGATCCGAAAAGTCTAAACCTTGTCTGTGGTATTCCGAGTAGGATCTGGGATAGGATGACTGTGACAAGCTTCAAACTCACGAGTGCTGGGCGTAGTGACAGACGTAAAAGGATCAATGGATCCTATTCCAACATGAGTGAGAACTGACAGATGATTAGCCATGTGGTGACAGCGCATTTGGACCATTTTCACTGAGAGGATGGATGGTAGCCATTGACAACGGTGATCCACCTACATACAGCTTGCCATGGAAGGAGACCTGTGCGCGTGAAGAAGAAGACAGTAGGAAAGCAGAGATTCAGAAGACAGAGCATCTCCAAAACCTCAATATGTTCACCATTACTGCATAACAAGTACTATTTAATTTATGCTTTTTATTCTTCATAAATATAATCACTCTTATCATTAATCTCCTGACTAAGATTTACAAGAAAACCATAGATTGCTTCAAGCCAACAATCTCCGTGGGATCGACCGTTACTCACGTAAGGTATTACTTGGATGACCCAGTGCACTTGCTAGTTAGTGGTACGAGTTGTGAAGAGTGTGATTCACAATTCGTGCACCAATAGCTTGTTGTGGTCCTCTTCTCGCACTTTCGCTACCACTTCATCGATTACATCACATCAGAGAACGGAATGCTCTTCGGGAGGATGTTTCATGGCTTCTTCCAAGTTGAACTTGATAGTCTTGTCTCCAATCTCAAAGGAATATGTGCCGATGAAGGCATCTAACTTAAATTTAGAGGTCTTGAGGAAGGGTCTACCAAGTAGAACGGAGGATGAGCTTTTATTTTCTGTTGGAGGCATTTCATGGATGTAAAAGTCAACCAGAAAGACCAAGTCCTTGATTGCCACAAGTACATCCTCTGCTATTCCCATCACAGTGATTACACTCTTATTGGCCAAGGCAAACTTCGCTGCCGACTTCTTTAATGGAGCTAAATTCAACCGCACAAAGATAGAAAGTGGCATGATGCTTACGCAAGCTCCTAGATCACACATACAGTCATGAAAAGTGTGCCCGCCAATACAACAAGACACCAAACAAAGTCCAGGATCACCACGTTTTTTTGGAATAGGTTCCATCAAGGAAGAAATTGAACTACCCAAGGATAATGTCTCCAACTCTCCTATCCTATCCTTGTGTGTAAACAAGTCTTTCAGAGATTTTGCATACTTCGGAATTTGTTGGATAGCATCAAGAAGTGGTATGGTTACCTCCACTTTCTTGAACACTTGAAGCATGTTCAAATCAAATTTTGGGGTCTTCTTTGCTTTCTTCACCAATGAAGGGAATGGGATAGGAATGGACTTATCCACTATAGCTTTCCTCTTGTGTTCCTTAAGGCTTACTCCTTCATCATGCCTTTTGTCTACCTCCCCCTTTTCATGTGGAGCGTCAACGACCATCTCTTCTTCATGAATGTCTTCCATGACCTTAGGAGGTATCTCCTCCAATGTAGTCCCCAACCGTAGAGTGATGGCGTTGAGACCGCCCTTGGGGTTCGGAAGGAAGGCTAGAAGAGCTTGAGGGTTGGTTGGTGTTGTTGGAGGAGGACATGGACATCTTCGAAATCATGTCGGTAAGATTGGCCAATTGAGTGCTCATGGTATCGAATTGAGCCTTGTAGCTCTCGTCCCGTTTCTCCATAGCGGCTCTAAGCTCATCAAATTGATTGGTGGAAGATGAAGAGGATTGGTTGGATTGTTGTCTATGGTGTGGTGCTTGGTATTTGGTGTAGTTGTTTTGGTTTTGGTTGTGGTGATTTTGGTTGGCTTGGTGGTTGTTGTTGTTGTTGTGGTATTGAGATGAAGATTGGTTGTTGTTGTAATGAGAAGAAGAGTTGTTCCATCTTTGGTTTTGATTGCTCCCTTGTGCATTATCCCTCCACCCTTGATTCTGATTACTACCATGAGAGTAGTTGTTTTGGCCTTGAGAAGGATAGGGCAAACGGTTGTTATAGTTAACATTGGCCACGACAAGGGAATTCTCCTCTTGAATTTGATGGCATTGATCGGTATAATGTGTGGTGCTAGAGCACAAACCACAAATTCTAGGAGGGCCTTCAAGTTGAGCAACTTGAGGTGGGGCTTGGATGGCTTGGATGGAGTAGTATTCCTTTTGATCTTTTCTTATTTGCGTGAGGATAGTAGTCATATTCCCAAGCGCCTTTGTTAAGCTTGCTTCGGAAGGGGATGGTTCTACCACATCCTTAAGAGGATTACTTCTCACCCTTACATGTTGTGTAGCTTCGGCAACATCATTTATCAATTTCCAAGCTTCTCCTTCCGCCTTGTTCTTTGAAAGGGAATCACCAGTAGAAGTGGTGAGCAATCTTCTATCATCTACACAAAGACCTCCGGTGAAGTAACTAATGAGCAAGTGAGTGTTCAATCCATGGTGTGGACAAGATTCCAATAGCATCTTAAACTGAGTCCAATACTCATACAAACTCTCTTGGTCCTTTTGCATTATACCCAAAATCTGCTTCCAGATGTAGTCGGTCTTCTCCGGTGGGAAGAATTTATCTAGAAACTCTCTTCTCGAGAAATCCCAATTAGTCACAATCTCATCCGGTTATGAATAAAACCACATCTTTGCTTGCCCTTCAAGAGAGAAAGGGAAGGCAAAAACCATAATAGCCAACTCATCGGCTCCATGCCTTCGAGCCGTAAAACAAGCAACTTGAAAATCTCTTAGATGTCGGATGGGGTCTTGACCTGGCAACCCATGATACTTAGGAAGTAGATTTATCAAGCTACTCTTCAACTCAAAGTTTGGATCAAGGTTTGGATACTGTTCATACCCTAGGTTGAGCTGTCCGACCTGGGATGATTCGAGGTAAAGCGACCAACCTCTTCAGGACAGACTATCCGACCTCGTCTCAAAGAGCTCGGCCAAATCAACAAGAGAGCCCAGTAAAAGGCCCAAATAGAGGAACACGACCCAAATCCTAAGGCGGCCTAAGGCTATAGAGATAAGGGCGGTTCCAATAAAGATACGCTGACCTCAACTCTAAAGATAAAGATAAGATAAGATAACTAACTTATCTTACCCAACGAAGGTCACATCTCAACACTATAAATACACTGGAGCACCCAGGTATAACTCATACTCTGATTCTACATAAAACCTGTTTAATACCCATGCTAACATAAGCATCGGAGTCTCTTGCAGGTACCCCCCACCCTCCGGTGGCAAAGGATCAGAAGTGCAACTAGTCCAACAAGTCGGACACAACAGCTCCGGCCGCCACCAGCCAACTGGACACGTCATCTCCGACCAGTACAGAAGATCTCGTCCGAGATCGACCTACAGTTTCAGGTAACCCTCGGAACATTGGCGCCGTTGTCAGGGAACCTGGAAGTCATCCCATCACCATGGCGGACAACCATGACAACGACCACGATTCAGGTCTGGAAGATCGAACACCGCACAAGAACGCGGATGTCACGCTACAAGACACTCCGGAGACCAAGGGAGTTCTGCCGACATCTTATTCAAAACAGCCTTTGATAAACTCGGCTTAGAAGAAAAAGAACTTAAAGCATATCCAAACAGTTTGTTCGGGCTAGGAGACACTCCGGTTCGACCATTAGGATACATACCACTGCATACAACCTTTGGAAAGGGAGACCAATCCAGGACCCTCAAAATAGACTACATTGTAGCTGACGTAAGCTCAGGCTACAACGCTCTCATAGGCCGGACCACGCTCAACCAACTCGGGGCAATAGTCTCGACCCCACACCTATGCATGAAATTCCCAACTCCAAAAAGGATAGCCACGATAAAAGCAGACCAGAGGATGGCGCGTCGCTGTTACAACGAGAGCCTCAACCTCAGGGGCAAAGGAGAAGAGTTCCACACAATAGAGCTGGTCGGAGTTCAACGACGAGAAGTGTTTTGCCCCCAACCAGAGGGCGAGATAGAAAAAATTCAGATCGGGGACACCTCGGAAAAAACAACTAATATCGGCACAATCCTCAAAGGAGATGCAAAAGAACGGCTAAAACAATTTTTGCGAGATAATGCCGACCTTTTTGCATGGAAAGCCGCAGACATGCCAGGCATAGACCCTAAACTAATGTGTCACAAGTTGGCAGTTTATCCAGGATCTCGACCGGTCCAGCAGAAACGAAGAAAACTCGGGCCAGAGCGATCCCAAGCTGTGGAAGAGCAAGTGCAGGCACTGTTGGAAGCTGGATTTATAAGAGAAGTCAAATACCCACTAGGGCTAGCCAACGTCGTTTTGGTGAAAAAATCAAATGGGAAGTGGCGAATGTGCACCGATTACACAGATCTTAACAAAGCATGCCCAAAAGACCCAAACCCACTCCCGAGTATTGACGCCCTGGTAGATGCTTCCTCTGGATATAAATATCTCTCGTTTATGGACGCGTATTCAGGATACAACCAAATCCCCATGTACCCACCGGACGAGGAAAAGACCTCGTTTTTAACGCCAAAGGCAAAGTACTGCTACATCGTAATGCCTTTCGGCCTTAAGAACGCAGGAGCCACTTATCAAATATTGATGAATAAAGTCTTCTCGGATCACATCGGGAAAATCATGGAAGTTTATGTGGACGACATGCTAATTAAAACAAAAAGCGAACAGGCACTGTTGACCGACCTAGCCCAGGTGTTCGACACCATCCGGAAGCATGATATGCGACTCAATCCAACAAAATGCACCTTTGCAGTAGAAGCAGGCAAATTCTTGGGCTTCATGCTCACACAAAAAGGAATTGAAGCAAATCCAGATAAATGCCAGGCCATACTCAACATGAAAAGCCCAACCTGCGTAAAAGAAGTACAACAACTCAACGGGAGGTTGGCTGCCCTATCCCGATTCTTAGCAGGAGCCGCAATAAGATCTCTCCCCTTCTATGCTACTTTAAGAAAGGGAAAACAGTTCGAGTGGACGACAGAATGCGAACAAGCATTCCAAGACTTTAAAAAGTTCTTAGGACAGCCACCTATCCTATCCCGACCTCAAGAAGGAGAACCACTCATACTATATCTTGCAGTAGGAGACAAGGCAGTAGCGTCAGCACTGGTCCGCGAAAGCGAAAACGGGCAACAACCCGTCTACTTCATTAGCAAAGCACTGCAGGGATCCGAGCTGAACTATTAGAAAATAGAAAAATTTGCTTACACTCTCGTTTTAACATCTCGGCGACTCCGCCCCTACTTCCAGGCCTACACCATTAAAGTTCGAACTAATCAGCCCTTAAAGGGAATACTGCAGAAAACAGATTTAGCAGGCAGAATTCTACAATGGGCAGTCGAGTTGTCAGAATTCGACCTCCAATATGAAGCTCGGACCGCCATCAAATCACAATACCTGGCCGATTTAATTCACAGATGCCCTAGAAGCCCCATAGAGTGGAATCTATATGTGGATGGTTCTTCAAATAAAACGGGAAGTGGCGCAGGAATTATAATAGAAAGCAACCAGGGAACCCAAATTGAGCTCTCCCTCAAGTTCGGATTCCTGGCTTCAAATAACCAGGCGGAATACGAAGCATTGCTAGCTGGTCTAAAACTGGCTAAGGAGGTGGGAGCTCGAAAACTTAACATTTATAGTGATTCGCAAGTGGTCACATCACAGATAGCAGGGAGCTACCAAGCCAAAGATCCCACCATGAAAAGATATTTGGATAAGACCAAGCAACAGCTCGAACGAATCGGGGAATACAAGATTTGCCACATACCCCGTGAGCAAAATGTTCGAGCTGACGCACTCTCAAAACTGGCCAGCACCAAACCAAGGGGCAAAAATAGAAGCCTCATCCAGGAAATATTACAGAACCCATCAATCTCGGAAACGAAAAAAGTCCTAACCATAACAGGCCAGGACCAAGGATGGATGACCCCCATAATTAACTACCTCAAAACAGGAACACTCCCCGCAGAAGACAAGGAAGCAAAGAAGCTAAAAAGGGAGGCACAGTATTACACCATCATACACAACATCCTATACAAAAGAGGGATCTCGGTACCATTACTAAAATGTGTGCCGACCTCGCACACCAGGGAAGTGTTAGAAGAGGTACACAGCGGCATCTGCGGCAATCATCTCGGAGCACGGGCTCTTGCCAAAAAGATACTCTGGGCAGGGTTTTACTGGCCAACTTTACAGAAAGAATCTACAGAATTTGTAAAGACATGTCCATCATGTCAGAAACATGCCAATTTCCACATCACCCCGCCAGAAGAACTCATCAGCGTGACTGCCCCTTGGCCTTTTGCGAAATGCGGACTCGACCTTCACAGACAATGGCACCCAATTCACAGATACGGGCTTCAGAAAATTAGTAGCCGATTTGAATATAAAGCACCAGTACACCTCTGTCGAACACCCCCAAGCTAACGGACAAGCCGAAGCCGCCAACAAAGTCATATTGGCAGGGTTAAAACGGAGATTGCAGGATGCGAAGGGAGCCTGGGCAGAGGAACTCCCACAAGTCCTATGGGCATATCGAACAATGCCACATTCCACCACAAAGGAATCCCATTCCGGCTAACATACGGAACGGAGGCAATGATTCCAATAGAAATTGAGGAAGGATCGCATAGGGCAGTCCATTATAATGAGGGAGCAAACTCCCAACTCCAGAGGGAAGAACTCGACCTACTACCTGAGGTTCAGGAAAGAGCTCGGATCAGAGAAGAAGCGCTAAAATGCCGAATGGCTTCTAGATATAACCAAAGGGTAGTACCAAGAAGTTTCGCTGAAAACGACCTCATCTTAATTCGAAACGACATTGGAACAACACAACCCGGAGAGGGAAAGCTGGCAGCCAATTGGAAAGGACCATACCGAGTCATAGAAGTACTCGGGAAGGGCTACTACAGAGTGTCCGAACTCGACGGACGGGAGCTTCCAAGGTCATGGCATGCCTGCAACCTAAGAAGGTACTACAGTTAGAAAAGGTAAAGGATCTCATCAGTAGATGCACTCTTTTTCCTGAAAAAGTTTTTTTTTATGAGGCACCAGGTTGAGACATACCCAACGTAAGAGGATGAGAAAATTCCTATATGTATATATTTGCATTTTTCTTTGAATAAAATTTATCTAGGCATTCTACAAAGATTTCAAGACGCATTAATCTGAAGTATTCATCGTTCGATTATAAAGCTACAGGTCGGCAGAAAGTGAAAAACAATTTCACTGCACGACCACGATAAAGATGAGTCGTCCGATAAAGGTGAAAACGCGATTCACCCAAAGGACGAGCTAAACATGCCAACCACTTCCTACAAATCGGCAAAGATGAACACAGAATAATGTAAGAAGTTATCGAAAGCAATCTAAAAAAGAACCTGACGAGGTCTTACGGATAGCTAATAAAATAACTTAAAGACTGGCCGGCGTTCGGAAGTCGGACCAAGTCAACCCAAGTTATAAGTAAACCCTGGAAAGAGGTCTGGCCAAACCTATTAAGGAGGATTACTTTAACTTAGAAGGGCTCGACCTAGCAAAGTCAGCCCAAGATGAAAAAGTTATAAAAGTAATCCCTGAAAGAGACCTAACCAAGGTCCAAAAAAGAGGATTACAAAATAACTTAGAAGAGATCGACCTAACGAAGTCGACCTTCCTACAAAAGACAAGTTATAAAAGTAATCCCTGAAAGAGACCTAACCAAGGTCCAAAAAAGAGGATTACGAAATAACTTAGAAGAGATCAACCTAACGAAGTCGACCTCCTGCAAAAGACAAGTTATAAAAGTAATCCCTGAAAGAGACCTAACCAAGGTCCAAAAAAGAGGATTACGAAATAACTTAGAAGAGATCGACCTAACGAAGTCGACCTCTTACAAAAGACAAGAAGTAATCCCTGAAAGAGACCTAACAAAGGTCCAAGAAAGAGGATTACGAAACAGCTTAGAAGAAGTCGACCCGACGAGGTCGATCCACAACAAAAATCCAAGCAATTCCTAAAAGAGACCTCACGAAGGTCCGAGAAAGAGGATTACGAAAAAGAGTCTATCAGGGGACCAACGCAAAGAAGTCGGTCACAAGGCAGTAAAGAACACACGCAGAGCAAGAAAACCAAATTATATAAAGTTATAAAGGCCTTGAAGGGCCACTAACACTGACTACCCAAACGGTAGCAAGCTACTTGTCCATTTTTTAAATAAAAAGTTGCTAGGAAAGCAACTAAAAAGTCAACATCTTAATAAAGTTCCAAAAAATGCCCACAAGCCGGGCCAACTACAATCAACAAACATCAGAAGTTTTCTCGGCAGCATCATGAGCTTTCTTGGCGACATCAGGACCAGGAGAAGGAGGGCGAGTTTGAAGCGGCACCACATCAACAGTCCCATCCTCCCGATTCAGGATCTGGCAATCCAGGTCAGGTACAACAGGAGGAGTGGAAGAAGTCGGCACTTTGGTGGAAGACACAAGGGGAGGAACAACTTCATCATCATCACCCACATCATCAGGGACAATCTTGCCGTCTCTGACAACATTATCCAAGCTAAAAAGGGTAAGATCGGCCTCGGGAGCAATAATTCGGACTTGCTCTTTCAAGTTCTCGTAAGCAGCAGTTACGCTGTTGACAAGATAACTTTGGAGCTCAGCATAATCCTCCCGGGCATTGTCGAGTTCTTCCCTCAGGCGCCTCCCCTCCCTATAGGAAGTCACATAGCTGTCCTTGTGCATCATGGCCGCATCCTCAGCCAACCTCAAGGAAGCAGCCAGCGCCTCGGAACTCACCTTCTCATTTTCGAGGTCCTTCTCCAACTTGACCACCTTCACCTCGAGCTCCTCCTTCAAACCCTTCATCCGGTCAAACTCTCGTTTCGCCTCCTCCATAAACGCCTTGGTAGCGTGGAGAGGAAGATTCTGGACAGTGCGATGAAGTGCAGCCTACATAAAGGCCATCCTCACATGATTCTGAGCCATAAACTCCAAATGATGAAGAATGGACACATCATCCATAGGAATGGTACCATATGGCCCAATTTGTTGATCTATAAACTCAATGGCGTTGAAATCAGGAGCGTTGAGGTCGAAAGGCTCAGAAGTCTTTTGCTTTTTACTCGGAGGAGCGGCGGATGGAATCGCAGAAGAAGAAGGAGGATCCACCAAACGAACCCGAGGTACCGGGATCGCCTTCCTCACCCTGGGAGAGCTCGGCACGGCCGGCTTCTCGTGGGGCTGGGAGGACCACTCCCCAGCAGCCCGAGCGGCAACATTCTGGGCAGCAGTCACCTTCTGTGCCCTCTTAAAAGCTTTCATAAACTCATTATTCTTCATTGCCTCTGCAAATAAAATAGAAGTCAAGCTACAAATCAAACAAGTTGAAAATACAACAAGAAGCATCGTAAGACAAACAGCAAAGGAAACACAAGATACCCAGTTCAGATTGAAGAAGAGAAGGATTGGTTAGAAACTTCTTTGTGTCAAGATGGGGAGGCTGACCCCAACGCTCCTCTAAAACAGTCACAAAGGCTTGCTCAGCCTCATCCAACATGTCCCAAGAGTACCTGGAGACCCTAACATCCTTCTGCCACTCTAGGGGAAAGGCGGACTCATCATTTTCATCCAAGAAAAAGGGCCGAGATCCTTCAACAGCTCGGACCTTGAAAAAATAGTTTTTAAAATCCCGAAATGATTCGTCAAACATGGAGAAAACTTTCTTTCCTTGGGTAGAACGGAAGGAGACCCAAGCTGACTTCTTTTTCACCACACCAGGCTTAGTCAAGACAAACAAGTAGAAAAAGAGAGATTGGGAAGCTGGAATACCAAAACTATCACACAACAATTGGAAGATTTTAATAAAACCCCAGGAGTTGGGGTGAAGTTGAGAAGGGGCAACATTACAAGACCATAACAAGTCGATTTCAAATGGAGTAAAGGGAAGAGTAACCCCGAGTTGACCAAAGAAAAAATCATAAGCATAAAAGAAAGGGCGATTGTCAACAACTCGAGTCGAGAAACAGACTCTCTCATCAGAGGAAAGAGGAACAAGCTCATAATTCTTCTCTTCACCAGAGTTACTACAGACGCTGTAAAACTGCCTGAGCTGAGAACAAAACTCAGAGTCAACCAGTGAGACACACATGAGAACCATGGAGTCCACCCAATCGGCCATACCCACAGGGACCTGGGAAGGCGTCGCTACGACGTTATTTCGGGAAGACATGAGGTCAACTAAGATCCTACAAAAGAAAAGAAGAGCGGATTACTCAAAAACATCTCGGGCACGGGTCAAAACATCTCGACGGGCGGATAAACAAAAGGAAAACCCCAAGACTCAAGCCAAAAGTCCTGGGGCATCCTTTAGAGGCAATAACAAAGCAAGATTCCTAGGAAAAACCTACACCCCAGTATCTCTCAAAACAAGGAAAGAAGACCCAAAGTAGCAAGCATTTCGTCCATCAAGTTAAAAAAACGCAAAGTCATCAAAGTAACTATCTTTCTATAGTCTACCAGAGAAAGCACTATCAAACGTCAACAATGCCAAACAGAAAATCACCAAAGGCACAACCTTTCTCAGAATTAGGCGAAAACCACCATCGAAAACACAAAACAGGAAAGGCGATAGCATGCGAAAAACCCTAAAAAGCATTAAGCAAAGGCAATCATGCAGAAAATGAAGAAATCCCAAAGCATGCAACAAAGTCAAGCATGATAAAAACAGAAAGATCCAAACTTTCTCCAAAAAGAAGATCAAAAACTCCATCGCAAAGTAAAAAAAAACGAGGAAAATATGAAATGGGACTAACCTGGAGACGAAAAAAGCTTCGAGAAAAAGTGGAAGCGCAGGGATAGAGGCTGCCCAGAAAAATGCCGAATGACGCTGCAAACACAAGAAAGCAGAAGCGCAAGCGAAAGACAGAGAGCAGATGAGAGAAACGGAAAACGAGAGAGTAAAGGGAGAAGTTACGAAGAAGAAATGAAGAAAAGAAACCGTTTTTGATCGCGAAATTCAAAAAGCTAAGAGAGAATGAAGGGCAAAATTAATATCAGTTAAATGCAGATATTAAAACTGCTTGCATTCCCAAAAAAGCGCTAATACAAAAGCGCGCGCTTCTAGAGGGAAACGTTCTACATTCAAAAAAGACCCTACAAAGAAAGGAATCGACAAATGCTTGAGTTTGACTTTAAGAAGGACCGAAGTCAAGGACTCGACCTCAAAGAGAAGATCGAGCTCAAGCAGGGGCACTGTTCATACCCTAGGTCGAGCTGTCCGACCTGGGATGATTCGAGGTAAAGCGACCAACCTCTTCAGGACAGACTATCTGACCTCGTCTCAAAGAGCTCGGCCAAATCAACAAGAGAGCCCAGTAAAAGGCCCAAATAGAGGAACACGACCCAAATCCTAAGGCGGCCTAAGGCTATAGAGATAAGGGCGGTTCCAATAAAGATACGCTGACCTCAACTCTAAAGATAAAGATAAGATAAGATAACTAACTTATCTTACCCAACGAAGGTCACATCTCAACACTATAAATACACTGGAGCACCCAGGTATAACTCATACTCTAATTCTACATAAAACCTGTTTAATACCCATGCTAACTTAAGCATCGGAGTCTCTTGCAGGTACCCCCCACCCTCCGGTGGCAAAGGATCAGAAGTGCAACTAGTCCAACAAGTCGGACACAACAGCTCCGGCCGCCACCAGCCAGCCGGACACGTCATCTCCGACCAGTACAGAAGATCTCGTCCGAGATTGACCTACAGTTTCAGGTAACCCTCGGAACAGATACCTTGCTTGCAAAGGTTGGAGTATGATATCCGGAGCTCCTTGCTCATGCAAAGTGATCCGTTGTGGCTCTGCCATGTATGGCTCACCTGTAAGATGCAAAGATGTATTAGTAGTGCCAACAGAAGAATAGGAAGTAGCGGACTCCAAGTCACTCTCGGTACCGTCAAGTGATTCGGTATGTTACTCAAGAGAGGCCGAAGTACTAGCCGTATAATCCAACCGCCATCTAGCTTGCCGAGTGTGTAACAAGGTTCTTTCAATCTCAGGGTCAAACTCGGCTAAGCTAGAATTTGGTTGAGACCGAGTCATCAAACTTGGGAGTCATAGCACACATGCAAAAGAAATTTAAACTATAGCTAAGTATTAAAAGAAAGTAAACACTTCGTGGGTGAAGGAGTTCTACTGCAACTTCTTTCGTGCCACTCTTGATTCAGTCCACCTGTGGGGTAGGGAGATCTTGATTAATGAGGCAGCTATTGGGGAGGCATTGCTTTGCCGACCTCGTACTAATGACAGCCACTCTTGATTTAGTCCACCTGAGGGGTAGGGAGATCTTGATCACTAAGGCAGCTATCGGGGAGGCATTGCTTTTCCGACCTCGTATTGATGACACATGCGCCTATCAGCAGACAGAGATAGCTATCCACTGCATGACCTTTGATTATGAGGCACTGAAGCGCGTGATTGCCACATCGGACGCCCCTTGGGTGATGGATTCTGGAAACAAGAAGCCCAAGGGGATGCTATTTACTTATCTGTCGAGAGAGGCTAGGACTTGGCAGCAGATATTCACCCATTATGTCTTGCCCACCACTCACTTTTCAGAGATTTCGATGGATATGCTGGTTCTAATTGGTTGTGTCATGGAGGGGAAAGAGGTAGACTTCCCCCGATTGATCAGGCAGAGCATGTGGCGAGCACACATCCGTGGCCTATTACCATTTCCTACATTGGTCACCATCATGATTGAGCTAGCCGATGTCCCTTGGATGGACGATGATGTGTCACCACCACCCCCAGATGACGATGACAAGGAAGCTACTATCCCGTGGGGTGCGTGGGTGCACGAGAAGCCTCCACCCAGACGCCGTTCTCGAGCTAGAGCAGTGGTGGAGGCAGCTCAGCCTTCATCTTCCACACCAGCAGCAGGACCCTTCTCTGCTTCAACAACCGCAGCACCTTTGCCACCACCACAAGCACCTGAGCCGACATACCTGGTAGTACAGCGCCTGTTTCGCTTCATGGAACGCAGCGAGCGTCGTATCATGCGACGTCTCGATCGCATAGACCAGGTGTTTGTATCGCAGGGCATTGAGCTACCTCCGCTCCCAGACTCTCCCCCCTTCAATGAATGATAAAAGAAAGAAAAAGAATTGCAATAAAAGGGGACAAAAATGCCCCAAGGTGAAGTTCAATAATGATCAATGCATATGTGTGGTGATCAAAAGAGAATGCATGAGTGTGTAGAAAAGTGAAGAATGGATAGCTAGGTTATGTATTAGAATTGTATAGGTTATCATAGGTTAGGTGGAAAGTTTAAGTTAATCAAAGATTCAAACCTCAAGCTCACTTGACCATATGCACCCTACCTTGACCCTAGCCCCATTACAACCTATGGAAAAGTCCTCATGATATTTGTATGCATGCATAAAGTAATAGTTGATTGTTAGATGAAAAACAAATCTTGGAAAGCATGATTGGGGAGAATTGAGTGAATCAACCCCATACACTTGAGTGCCTAGAGCGGATACACATCTGGCGAGGGTTCGATCGCTCAATTACATGTTTTCACCCATGATCATCTTTTCTTGCAAGTTCGTAAAATCTTTCAATGATTCAATTCAATTGTGGGTTTGCTTTGATTGCTATTGCCTTAGCCCTTGTGTTTGTATATGTATTCTTGGAAATTGATTTATTTTGACCAAGTGGATGCATTCATGTAGATAGATTGCATTTAGTTAGTTTGTATTGAATAAATGTTAATACTCCTTTGCTTCTTTCTTGATTTTAGCATGAGGACATGCTTAGTTTAAGTGTGGGGAGATTTGATAAACCCCAATTTTGTGGTTTATCTTGTGCTTATTTTAGGAGATTTTATCATCTTTTCCCACATTTATTCAATGAAATAGCATGGTTTTGTAATTCTCCCTTCTATTATGCTTAGGTGTAAAAACATGCTTTTTAGGCCCTTAAATTGGTGATTTTAACTCACTTTAATTCCATTCGATGTCTTGATGTGTTTGTTGAGTAATTTCAGGTTCATAAGGCAACTATTGGATGGAAGAAATGAGGAGAAAAGCATACAAAGTGGAGAATGCATGAGGAAACAAGAATTGGGAATGCATCGATGGGCGCGCAAGCATACAAGGCACGCGCGCACAGAAGTGACATCGCACAGCGACGTGCACGCGTACATGACGCGTACGCGCGGATGAAGAAATAGCCAATCGTCGCACACACGTACATGGCGCGTACGCGCCGATACTCGCACGTGACCCATTTAAAGGAAAAATACTGGGGGCGATTTCTGAGCTGCCCAGGCCCAAATCTAACTTGTTTCTGAGTGTATTTCATGCAGAATTGAAGTCCAAGCAAAGGGGGAGCAATTAGTTAGTCAACATGAGCCTTTAGTTAGTTTTCTAGAGAGAGAAGCTCCATCTTCTCTCTAGAATTAGGTTAGGATTATGTTAATTTGTCTTGGATCTTGGATTAATTACTTGACTTCATCTTGTTTCCCTTATGATTTCTTGGTTCTACTACTTGATTGTCTTAGTTGTAATGTTAATTTCTCATTTTGCTCTCTTGTATGTTGATGAACATTGTTGGATCTAATTTCCTTTTTATGTAATTTTATGTTTCCATATCTCTTTATTGTTTATCTTCATTAATATTGTTGAGTTCTTGTTTATGTTACTTATGGGTTTCCTTAATTTTAGCATTTTGTAATGTTTACTTTTATTGCACATTAGGTGTTTGATATAATGATTCATATAGTTTTTGAGTAGTTCTCTTGACCATTGGCCTAGGCTAAGGGGATTGAGTGATCTTGAGTCCTTGGGCTTCATTGAATTGGTAATTCTAGAATCCTTGGGGATCAATTTGATAACCATTGACTCTACCCTACTACCAAGTTAATTAGTAGCTAGGTTGGGATTTATGGATTGATGTTGATCAAGCCATTTGACGTACTCCAAGCCTAGGAGTAGACATTATGTACTTAAGGCTCTAGTGAGTAGACCTAATGCGCTCGGTTCCTCATAATTTTCAATATTTGAATTGTTGACAAGGATAGTGATCTCAATTACCTAAGTCTTAACCAAGAGTTCTTTATCTTGCTTTCTTTAATTACTTGCTTGACTTACCTTTTTCTTGTTCCTCTTATGAACCAAAACCCCTTTGCCCCTCTATAGCCAATAATTAAACACTTCATCACAATCCCTTGTGAGATGACTCAGAGTCTAAATACTTCGGTTAATTCTTATTTGGGGTTTGTTATTCGTGACAACTCAAATTTAATTTGATCTGAGGATTGACTATCGGTTTGGACTATACTAACAACGGAATTATTTTGTAGAATTCCGAACCGGTATGAATTCTTGCGCATCAGAGGGCCACGCGCACGCGTCAAGCACGCGCACGCGTTAAGCACGCGCACGCGTGACGTTCGGCACGTGACCCACTTAAAGTGAAATTGGTGGGGGAAATTTCTGAGCTGCCCAGGCCCAAATCCTACTCGTTTCTGAGGGTATTTCATACAGAATTCAAGATTGAGCAAGGGGGCACTTAGTTAGTCATTATGAGCCTTTAGTTAGTTTTCTAGAGAGAGAAGCTCCCTCTTCTCTCTAGAATTAGGTTAGGATTAGGTTAATTTCTCTTAGATCTAGGTCCAATTTCATGTTTTCATCTTGTTTCCTTTATAAATTCTTGCTTCTACACCTTCATTCTCTTAGTTTGTGATGTTGATTTTACTTTTATGCCTCTTTTATGTTCATGCACTCATGTTGGATTTGGATCTCTTTTAATGAAATTTGATATTAATGTTCTTTTATTGATGATTTCAGTTGTTGATTTACTTTTCTTGCAATTGGTAGTTGGTAGATTTATGTTTCTTGAACTTTTACTATGCTTTCCTTTTATGCCTTCCAAGTGTTTGACAAAATGCTTGGTTGGATGTTAGAGTAGATTTTGAGCATTCTTGGCTTGAAAAGAGTGATTAGGTAATCTTGAGTCATTAAGACCCAACTTATGTTGGCGATCTAGAGTTGTTAGCTAGTATTGTTTACATTAACTCTAATCTCTTGCTAATTCGATTAGTGAGTTGATTAGGACATTTGGATTGAGATTAGCTAGTCTTATTAGACTTTCTTCGAGTGTGAAGATAATATGATACCTTCTTCTATCGTCAGGGATGACGTAATAAGATAAATTCTTGTTTATTATTGTGACATGATTAACTAGTCTTGTTTGACATTCTCCCTATGTGAAGATAACATGATACCTTCTTCTATTTGTTAGAGTTGACTAAATAAGATGAATTAATCATTGTATGACTAGGATAGAAAGCCTATATTCTCAATCCTTGCCATGAATGTCTCTCTCTTTATTACTTGTTTCCTTTAATTGCTTGCTTGATTTACTCTTCTTGTCATTTAAATTCTTGCCCATTTAATTTCTTGCCCTTTTACAATCAAACCCCTTGTCCCTTCATAGCCAATAATTGACCACTTTATTGCAATTCCTTGTGAGACGACCCGAGGTTTAAATACTTCGGTTAATTCTTATTGGGGTTTGTACTTGTGACAACCAATATTTTTGTATGTGAGGATTCTTTGTTGGTTTAGAACTATACTTGCAACGAGATTTCATTTGAGGAAATTCTAAACCATACAAGAAACCAAACATCACTCACCCATAAAAAATGTTCACTTCAATTCTGTTGAGTTTTTAGTTCTCTTAAATACCCACTACCCAATTTCCCTTTTATATTCCTGCAATTTATAATTGCTGCCATTTACATTTCAGTTGTTATTTTCTTGCACTTTAAGTTCTCGCCCTTACATTTTTAGTCATTTACTTCATTCCTTTACTTTCAGTCATTTCAATTCCTTGTCATTTATATTTTTGCACTTTACTTTCATGTCAAATTAAATGTTGAATACACAAATAAATCATAAATGGTTTGTTTGACTAGAACAACATTAAACTAAAATTGCTTAATCCACCAATCTCCGTGGGATCGACCTCACTCTTGTGAGTATTACTACTTGATGCGACCCGGTATACTTGCCGGTAGTTATACGGATTAATTTTTTTTGTATCAAGTTTTTTGTACCGTTGCTGGGGATTGGTAAAGGTTAACAATGACTAAGTGGTAGTCTAGATTAGGCATTTTTCTTTTATTTAGTTTAAAGCATACTAACTATTTGACACTTTGTGTCACCTAACCCTCTAACAACACTCTAGCACTAGAGTGTCCATTTTTCAATTGGTTTGTTTGTGATTGTGCATGCCAGGAGGAAGGAGAGGAGCATCTACTTCCTTTGATTCTAAGCCTAAAAGAACCTTCCTGAGACTTAGAAGAGAAGCAAGGGGGAAGGGGGTAATTGGTGAAAAGGACTCAGAAGAAGAAAATCATGTTATGGAGGACAACATGCATAACCCACATGAGGAAGTTGCCAATAACCATGGACAACCTGCCAGGAGGGTGTTGGCTTCAATTACAATTCCTAACCCCAAGAATTATGGAAGTAACATACTCACTACAAAAGTTCATGCCAATAACTTTGAGTTGAAAGCTTAGCTCATCACTTTGGCACAAAACAACTGCTCTTATGGGAAAGATACAAAGCCTTGATAAGGAGGTGCCCACCAGATATGTTCAGTAAGTGGGTAAGACTCCAGAACTTCAATGAGGTCCTAACTCTAGAAACAAGAAAGGCATTAGACTACTCTGCAAGAGGCTCACTCCAGATGATGAAAATAGCTGAAGAAGCTCAAGATCTCATAGACATTGTTGCCAACAATCAATACTTCTATTCTTCTAAGAGGCAACATAATCCAACTCCAAAAAAAGGTGTATTGGAGCTTGAGGGTTGATGAGCGGATAATTTATACGCTTTTTGGCATTGTTTTTAGTATGTTTTTAGTATATTTAAGTTAGTTTTTATTATATTTTTATTAGTTTTTAAATAAAAATCACATTTTTGGACTTTACTATGAGTTTGTGTGTTTTTTTGTGATTTCAGGTATTTTCTGGCTAAAATTGAGGGACCTGAGCAAAAATCTGATTTAGAGGCTGAAAATGGATTGCAGATGCTGTTGGATTCTGACCTCCCTGCACTCGAAGTGGAAAGTGGACATCCTGGGGTTTCCAGTAATATATAATAGTCCATACTTTGCCCGAGATTTGATGGCCCAAACCGGCATTCCAAGTCAGCATAGAAATTCTGACGTCAAAATGCCAGAACTGGCATAAAAGCTGGAGTTAAACGCCCAAACTGGCACAAAAGCTGGCGTTTAACTCCAAGAAAAGTCTCTACATGTGAAAGCTTCAATGCTCAGCCCAAGCACACACCAAGTGGGCCCGGAAGTGGATTTCTGCATCATTTACTTATTTCTGTAAACCCTAGGCTACTAGTTTTCTATAAATAAGACCTTTTGCTATTGTATTTTACACACTTGATCATACTTTTCATCTTTGGAAGGCTGGCCATTTGGCCATGCCTAGACCTTTTGTTCTTATGTATTTTCAATGGTGGAGTTTCTACACACCATAGATTAAGGTGTGGAGCTCTACTGTTCTTCATGAATTAATGCAAAGTACTACTGTTTTTCTATTCAATTCACGCCTACTTCTTCTATAAGAAATACACTCGTTCTTCAACTTGATGAATGTGATGATCTGTGACACTCATCATCATTCTCACCTATGAATGCGTGCCTGACATCCACTTCCATTCTACATGCAATCAAGCTTGAATGTGTATCTCTTGGGTTTCTAATCTAAGATTAGAACCTTCGTGGTATAGGCTAGAATTATTGGTGGCCATTCCTGAGGTCCGGAAAGTCTAAACCTTGTCTGTGGTATTCCGAGTAGGATCTGGGAAGGGATGACTGTGACGAGCTTCAAACTCGCTAGTGTTGGGCGTGTGATAGACGCAAAAGGATCAATAGATCCTATTCCAACATGATCGAGAACCGACAGATGATTAGCTGTGCGGTGATAGCGCATTTGGAACATTTTCACTGAGAGGACGGGAGGTAGCCATTGACAACGGTGATGCCCAACATAAAGCTTGCCATGGAAAGGAGTATGAATGATTAGAAGAAAGCAATAGAAAAGCAGAGGTTCAGAAGGAACAAAGCATCTTCATACGCTTATCTGAAATTCCTACCAATGAATTACATAAGTATCTCTATCTTTGTTCTATGTTTTAATTATCAATTCTCCACAACCATTTGAATCTGCCTGACTGAGATTTACAAGATGACCATAGCTTGCTTCAAGCCAACAGTCTCCGTGGGATCGACCCTTACTCACGTAAGGTTTATTACTTGGACGACCCAGCGCACTTGCTGGTTAGTTGTGCGGAGTTGTGACAAAGAGTTGAGATTACAATTGTGCGTACCAAGCTGTTGGCGCCATTGATGATCACAATTTCGTGCACCAAGTTTTTGGCGCCGTTGCCGGGGATGGTTCGAGTTTGGACAACTGACGGTTCATCTTTTTGCTTAGATTAGGTAATTTTATTTTATGTTTATGCTTTTTACTTTTTATTTTTTCGAAAAATTTTTTCAAAAATACAAAAAAATTTTCTATTCTATTCTTCAGAGTTTTTAAGAATAAATTCTAGAGTTTCATGATGATTTGTTGAAGTCTGGCTGGCTGTGAAGCCATGTCTAATCTTTTGGACCAAGGTTTCAACTTATCATCACAAGAGCTTGATGGTTTCTATCAAATTTGCTGTTGAAAGTAATGATCTGCTAAAGCTTGGCTGGCCATTGGCCATGTCTAGTGTTTTGGACCAAAGCTTTCACTGAAAGCTTGGAAGCCATGTAAGCCATGTCTAATTCCTGGACCGGAGTTTTAGACTAACATTGCAATGATTCCTGGAATTCTCATTAAAAATTTTGAATCCCTTTATTTTCCTTTCCATATAATTTTCGAAAAATCACAAAAAAATTTTTTAAAATCATAAAAATAAAAAATATTTTATGTATCTTAGTGTCAATTTTTAAGTTTGGTGTCAATTGCATGTCTTTCTTCTTCTTGCATTTTTTCGAATATATGTAATGTGTTCTTCATTGATCTTCAAGCTGTTCTTGATGATTCCATAACTCTGATCTTCAATTTCTCTTATTTTGTGTCTTTTGTTGTTTTTCATATGCATTTTCAATTTATTATAGTCCTTAGTATACAAACTTCTAAGTTTGGTGTCTTGGATGCATTGTTTATTTGATCTTAGGTGCATTCTTTTTATTATTGTTTCTCATCATTAAAAATTCAAAAAAAATTTCAAAATTGTGTCTTTTCAAGTCAATAACACAGAGAATTGAAGATTCAGAACATTCAGCAGAGGAATCACACAGAAAAATCTTAGCGTTCAAAACGCCCAGTGAAGAAGGAAAACTGGCGTTTAAACGCCAGAATGGATGTCATTCTGGGCGTTTAACGCCAGGAGGACACTAGAGAGAAGATTTTGTTTTCAATTCAAATCTTTTTTAAATTTTCATAATTTTTCAAAATCAAATTTGTTTCAAATCATATCTTTTCAATCATATCTTTTCAAAATCAACTTCTTTCCATTTTTTATTTATTATTATTTTCGAAAATCCTTGCCACAATTAATGATTTACTTCAAAATTTTTAAGTTGTTACTTGCCTATTAAGAAAGGATCAAAAGTTTTAATTCTAGAATCATATCTTTTAATTTCTTGTTGGTCAAGTAATCAACTTTAATTTTAAAAACTTTCTTCTTTTAAATTTGATTCTCAATCATATCTTCTCAATCATGTCTTTTCAATCACATTTTTTTCAAAATTAAGTTTCAATCATATCTTTTTGATTTTTAATTTCAAAATCTTTTTCAAAAATCACTTAATTTCTTTCCCAATCTTAGTTTTCGAAAATCATTTACCAAATTTTCAAAATTTCTCTTAATTATTTCAAAATTTTTTTACTTTATTTTCAAAAATTATTCCCCTCTTCTCACATCCTTCTATTTAAAGGACTAATACATCTCCATTATCAACAATTCGAACTCTATCTCTCTTGATAAGTTCGAATTCTCTTTTCTCTATCTCATCCTTCTATTTTTATTTTCCTCTAACACCTCAAGGAATCTCTATACTGTGACATAGAGGATTCCATATTTTCTTCTCCTCCCTTTTTATATGAGCAGGAGCAAGGACAAAGGCATTCTTGTTGAAGCTGATCCTAAACCTGAAAGGACCTTGAAGAGAAAGCTAAGAGAAGCTAAAGTACAACTCTCTATAGAGGACCTAACAGAACTTTTCAAACAAAAAGAAGCCATGGTAGCCGAAAACAACAACAATGCCAACAATGCAAGGAAGGTGCTTGGTGACTTTACTGCACCTACTCCTGACTTCTATGGGAGAAGCATCTCAATCCCTGCTATTGGAGCAAACAACATTGAGCTTAAGCCTCAATTTGTTTCTCTGATGCAACAAAATTGTAAGTTTCATGGACATCTATTGGAAGATCCTCATCAGTTCTTAGCTGAATTCTTGCAAATCTGTGACACTGTCAAGACCAATGGGGTTGAACCCGAGGTCTATAGACTTATGCTTTTTCCCTTTGCTGTAAGAGACAGAGCTAGAACATGGTTGGATTCACAACCTAAAGAAAGCCTAAACTCTTGGGAAAAGCTAGTCAATGCCTTCTTGGCAAAATTTTTTCCACCTCAAAAATTGAGCAAGCTTAGAGTGGAAGTCCAAACCTTTAGACAGAAGGAAGGTGAATCCCTCTATGAAGCTTGGGAAACATACAAGCAATTAATCAGAAGGTGTCCTTCTGACATACTTTCAGAATGGAACGTCATAGGTATTTTCTATGATGGTCTGTCTGAACTGTCCAAGATGTCGTTGGACAGCTCTGCTGTAGGATCTCTTCATCTGAAGAAGACGCATGCAGAAGCTCAGGAACTCATTGAAATGGTTGCAAATAACCAATTCATGTACACTTCTGAAATGAATCCTGTGAATAATGGGACAAATCAGAAGAAAGGAGTTCTTGAGATTGATACTCTGAATGCCATATTGGCTTAGAACAAAATATTAACTCAGCAAGTCAATATGATTTCTCAGAGTCTGTCTGGAATGCAAGTAGCAACAGGCAGTACCAAAGAAGCTTCATCTGAAGTAGAAGCTTATGATCCTGAGAACCCAGCAATGGAAGAGGTGAATTACATGGGAGAACCCTATGGAAGCACCTATAATCCTTCATGGAGAAGTCATCCAAACCTTTCACGGAAAGATCAACAGAGGACTCAACAAGGCTTCAACAACAATAATGGTGGAAGAAATAGGTTTAGCAATAGCAAGCCCTTTCCATCATCTTCTCAGCAACAGACAGAGAATTCTAAGCAGAGCCACTCTGACTTAGCAATTGTAGTCTCTGATCTAATTAAAACCACTCAAAGTTTCATGACTGAAACAAGGTCCTCCATTAGAAATTTGGAGGCACAAGTGGGTCAGCTGAGCAAGAAATTTACTGAACTCCCTCCTAGTACTCTTCCAAGCAATACAGAAGAGAATCCAAAAGGAGAGTGCAAGGCCATCAACATAACCCACACGGCCTAGCCTGGAGAGGAGGAAGAGGCAGTGATTTCTACTGAGAAAGACCTCAATGGACGTCCACTGGTCTCCAAGGAGTTCCCTAATGAGGAATCATGGGAATCTGAGGCTCACACTGAGACCATAGAGATTCCATTGAATTTACTTTTTCCATTCATGAGCTCTGATGAGTATTCTTCCTCCGAAGAGGATGAAGACGTTACTGAAGAATAAGTTGCTAAGTACCTTGGAGCAATCATGAAGTTAAATGCCAAGCTATTTAGTAATGAGACTTGGGAGGATGAAACCCCCTTGCTCACCAAAGAACTGAATGACTTGACTAGGCAGAAATTACCTCTAAAGAGACAAGATCCTGGAAAGCTCTCATTACCTTGTACCATAGGCACCATAACCTTTGAGAAGGCTCTGTGTGACCTAGGGTCAAGCATAAACCTCATGTCTCTCTCTGTAATAGAGTAGCTAGGGATCCTTGAGGTACAAGCTGCAAGAATCTCACTAGAGATGGCAGACAATTCAAGGAAACAGACTTATAGACTTGTAAAGGATGTCTTGGTAAAGGTTGAAGGCCACTACATCCCTGCTGATTTCATAATCCTAGATACTGGGAAGTGTATGGATGAATCCATCATCCTTGGCAGACCCTTCCTAGCCATAGCAAAAGCTGTGATTGATATTGACAGAGGAGAACTGGTCCTTCAAGTGAATGAGGACTCCCTTGTGTTTAAGGCTCAAGGATCTCCATCTGTAACCATAGAGAAGAAGCATGAAAAGCTTCTCTCAATGCAGAGTCAAACAAAATCCCCACATTCAAACTCTAAGTTTGGTGTTGGGAGGCCACAACCAAACTCTAAGTTTGGTGTTAAGAGGCCATCATCATGCTCTGAGTATCTGTGAGGCTCCATGAGAGCCCACTGTCAAGCTACTGACATTAAAGAAGCGCTTGTTGGGAGGCAACCCAAATTTTACTTATCTATGTTAAATTTCTATTTTCCATTGTTATTTTATGTTTTCTGTAGGTTGATGATCATTTGAAGTCACAAAAGTAATTGAAAAAGCAAAAATAAAATGAAAAACAGAATGAAAAATAGCACACCCTGGAGGAGAAACCTACTGGCATTTAAACGCTAGTAAGGGCAGTAGAATGGGCGTTAAACGCCCAGTCTGGCACCATTCTGGACGTTTAACGCCAGAAATGGGCACCAGACTGGTGTTTAACGCCAGAAAAGGGTAAGAAGCTGGCATTAAATGCCAGAAATGGGCAGTAACCTGGCGTTTAACACCAGGATTGGCAGCAGAAGGCGTTTTGCACGCCTAATTGGTGCAGGGATGAGAAATCCTTGACACCTCAGGATCTGTGGACCCCACAGGATCCCCACCAACCTCAACTCACTCTCTTTCTTTTTCACACCTTTTCATAATACTCTTCCCCAAATACCCTTCACCAATCACCTCAATACATCTTCCCCATACATGGCCAAACCCAAACCCTCCCTCCACTCCTATATAAACCCATCTTCACTCCTTCATTTTTACACATCTTAAACACTACTTCACCCCTTGGCAAAACACTACCCCCCTCCATCTCCTCTATTTCTTCTCCCACTACTCTCTTCTTTCTTCTTTTGCTCGAGGACGAGCAAACCTTCTAAGTTTGGTGTGGTAAAAAGTTGCTTTTGTTTTTCCAAAACCATTTATAGCACCTAAGGCCGGAGAAACCTCTAGAAAGAGGAAAGGGAAGGCAAAAGCTTCCACCTTCGAGTCATGGGAGATGGAGAGATTCATCTCAAAGGTGCATCAAGACCACTTCTATGAAGTTGTGGCCAAGAAAAAGTGATCCCCGAGGTCCCTTTCAAGCTCAAAAAGGGTGAATATCCGGAGATCCGACATGAGATTCGAAGAAGAGGTTGGGAAGTTCTCACCAATCCCATTCAACAAGTCAGAATCTTAATGGTTCAAGAGTTCTATGCCAATGCATGGATCACCAAGAACCATGATCAAAGTGTGAACCCGGACCGTAAAAATTGGCTTACAATGGTTCGGGAGAAATACTTAGATTTCAGTCTGAAAAATGTAAGGTTGGCATTCAACTTGCCAATGATGCAAGGAGATGCAAACCCCTACACTAGAAGGGTCAACTTTGATCAAAGGTTGGACCAAGTCCTCATAGACATTTGTGAAGAGGGCGCCTAATGGAAGAGAGATTCAAGAGGCAAGCCAGTTCAACTAAGAAGGCATGACCTCAAGCCCGTGGCTAGGGGATGGTTGGAGTTCATCCAATGCTCAATCATTCCCACTAGCAACCGGTCTGAAGTTACTATAGACCGGGCTATCATGATCCATAGCATCATGATTGGAGAGAAAGTAGAAGTTCATGAGGTTATATCCCTAGAACTCTACAAGATGGCGAACAAGTCCTCTACTTTGTCAAGGTTAGCCTTCGCTCATCTCATTTGTCACCTCTGCAATTCAACTGGAATTGACATAGAGGAAGACATCCTCATTGATAAGGACAAGCCCATCACTAAGAAAAGGATGGAGCAAACAAGAGATCCCACTCATGGACAAGAGCATGAGAAAATTCCTCATCATGAAATCCCTGAGATACCTCAAGTGATGCATTTTCCTCCACAAAACTATTGGGAGAAAATTAACACCTCCCTAGGAGAATTAAGTTCCAACATGGGACAACTAAGGGTGGAGCACCAAGAGCATTCTATCCTCCTCCATGAAATTAGAGAAGACCAAAGAGTCATGAGAGAGGAGCAACAAAGGCAAGGAAGAGATATTGAGGAGCTCAAGCACTTCATAAGATCTTCAAGAGGAAGAACAAGCCGCCATCACTAAGGTGGACCCGTTTTTTAATTTCCTTGTTCTTTATTTTCTGTTTTTCGAATTTTATGCTTTATGTTTATCTATGTTTGTGTCTTTATGATCATTAGTGTCTAAGTGTCTAAGCCTTAAAGCCATGAATATGAATCCACCACCTTTCTTAAATGGAAAATGTTTTTAATTGAAAAAGAAAAAGAAGTGCATGAATTTCGAATTTTAAATAGTTTAATTATTTTGATGTGATGGCAATACTTTTTGTTATTCTGAATGAATGCTTGAACAGTGCATATTTTTGAATTTGTTGTTCATGAATGTTAAAACTGTTGGCTCTTGAAAGAATGATGAAAAAGGAGAAATGTTATTGATAATCTGAAAAATCATAAAAATGATTCTTGAAGCAAGAAAAAGCAGTGAAAAGCTTGCGGAAAAAAAAAGAAGAGAAAAAAATGGCAAAAAAAATAAAGAAAGAAAGAAAAAGAAAAAAAAGCAAGCAGAAAAAGTCAATAGCCCTTTAAACCAAAAGGCAAGCGTAAAATAAAAAGGATCCAAGGCTTTGAGCATCAGTGGATAGGAGGGCCCACAGGAATAAAATCCTGGCCTAAGCGGCTAAACCAAGTTGTCCCTAACCATGTGCTTGTAGCGTGAAGGTGTCAAGTGAAAACTTGAGACTGAGCGGTTAAAGTCGTGGTCCAAAAGCAAAAAGAGTGTGCTTAAGAGCTCTGGACACCTCTAATTGGGGACTCTAGCAAAGCTGAGTCACAATCTGAAAAGGTTCACCCAGTTGTGTCTGTGGCATTTATGTATCCGGTGGTTATACTGGAAAATAAAATGCTTAGGGTCACGGCCAAGACTCATAAAGTAGCTGTGTTCAAGAATCAACATACTGAACTAGGAAAATCAATAACACCATCTGAATTCTGAGTTCCTATAGATGCCAATCATTCTGAACTTCAAGGGATAAAGTGAGATGCCAAAACTGTTCGAAAGCAAAAAGCTAGTAGCCCCGCTCATCTAATTAAGACTGATCTTCATAGATGTTTTTGGAATTCATTGTATATTCTCTTCTTTTTATCCTATTTGATTTTCAGTTGCTTAGGGACAAGCAACAATTTAAGTTTGGTGTTGTGATGAGCGGATAATTTATACGCTTTTTGGCATTGTTTTTAGTATGATTTTAGTATATTTTAGTTAGTTTTTATTATATTTTTATCAGTTTTTAAATAAAAATCACATTTCTGGACTTTACTATGAGTTTGTGTGTTTTTCTGTGATTTCAGGTATTTTCTGGCTGAAATTGAGGGACCTGAGCAAAAATTTGATTCTAACCTCCCTGCACTCAAAGTGGATTTTCTAGAGCTACAGAAGCCCAATTGGCGCGCTCTCAATTGCGTTGGAAAGTAAACATCTTGGGATTTCCAGCAATATATAATAGTCCATACTTTGCCTGATACTTGATGGCCCAAATCGGTGTTCCAAGTCAGGATAGAAATTCTGGCGTCAAAACACCAGAACTGGCATAAAAGCTGGAGTTAAACACCTAAACTGGCACAAAAGCTGGCGTTTAACTCCAAGAAAAGTATCTACATGTGAAAGCTTCAATGTTCAGCCCAAGCACACACCAAGTGGGCTTGGAAGTGGATTTCTGCATCATTTACTTATTTCTGTAAATCCTAGGCTACTAGTTTTCTATAAATAAGACCTTTTACTATTGTATTTTACACACTTGATCATACTTTTCATCTTTGGGAGGCTGGACATTCAGCCATGCCTAGACCTTTTGTTCTTATGTATTTTCAATGGTGGAGTTTCTACACACCATAGATTAAGGTGTGGAGATCTGCTGTTCTTCATGAATTAATGCAAAGTACTACTGTTTTTCTATTCAATTCACGCCTACTTCTTCTATAAGATATACACTCATTCTTCAACTTGATGAATGTGATGATCCGTGACACTCATCATCATTCTCACCTATGAACGCGTGCCTGACAACCACTTTCGTTCTACATGCAATCAAGCTTGAATGTGTATCTCTTGGGTTTTTAATCTAAGATTAGAACCTTCGTGGTATAGGCTAGAATTATTGGCGGCCATTTCTGAGGTCCAGAAAGTCTAAACCTTGTCTATGGTATTCCGAGTAGGATCTGGGAAGGGATGACTGTGACGAGCTTCAAACTCGCTAGTGTTGGGCGTGTGACAGACGCAAAAGGATCAGTGGATCCTATTCCAACATGATCGAGAACCGACAGATGATTAGCCGTGCGGTGACAGCGCATTTGGAACATTTTCACTAAGAGGACGGGAAGTAGCTATTGACAACGGTGATGCCCAACATAAAGCTTGCGATGGAAAGGAGTATGAAAGATTGGAAGAAGGCAATAGGAAAGCAGAGGTTCAGAAGGAACAAAGCATCTTTATACGCTTATCTGAAATTCCTACCAATGAATTACATAAGTATCTCTATCTTTATTCTATGTTTTAATTATCGATTCTCCATAACCATTTGAATCCGCCTGACTGAGATTTACAAGATGACCATAGCTTGCTTCAAGCCGACAGTCTCCGTGGGATCGACCCTTACTCACGTAAGGTTGATTATTTGGACGTCCCAGTGCACTTGCTGGTTAGTTATGCAGAGTTGTGACAAAGAGTTGAGATTACAATTGTGCGTACCAAGCTGTTGGCGCCATTGATGATCACAATTTCGTGCACCAAGGGTGTAAATACTATATTTGCACAAAACAAATTAATGCATCAACAAATCCAACAGCAGATGGAAATGATGGCAAAAAGAATAGATGGACTTCAGCTAGCTGCAGTGAGCACAGCAAGCCAAACTTTAAATGGATGGAACCGATGCGAAGAAGGTTTTGAGAAAGGCAATAATGAGCAGCAGCCTGAGCAAGATTAGTATATGCATAACACCTCAAGTTCTTCCCAAAATGACTTTCATGGTGATACATACAATTCATCATGGAGGAACCATCCCAACTTGAGGTGGGGTGACAATTAAAATCAATGGCAGAGGAACCCCAACTCTAATAACTTCCACAACACAAACAACCAAAATCACCCACCCAATAACACTAACCAATACAAAAAACCACAAAACACATACCAACCCCACAACAACTCACAAGCCCACCAGAATAACTTTTCTACACCTCCATTCAACTCACAAAACACCCACCTCAATGCCCCAAACAACTTCCATCAATAGCAGTCACACCTCAACCAACCACCTATTGACTACTAGGAGGCCAGAATCTCAACTCTTGAAGCCACCTTGCAAGCTCTCAACCAAACCACACAAGCACTTGCTCAGACTACACAAAGCCTAGCCAAAGGACAAGAACAACAAGATGCCACGATGAAAAATCTTGAAAGACAAGTAGGGAAATTGGCTAGGCAACTAGTTGAGCGGCCAGCTAATACCTTTCCAAGCGATACAGTCACTAATCTAAGGGAGGAATGTAAAACTGTACAGTTGAGAAGTGGCAAGATGGTAGGAGAATCAACAGAGCCAAGGGAAAATGACATGGTGTACCACAAGAAGGACAAAGAGGCACAAGCCTCTAAGAAAGACAAGGTGAAGCCCTATGTCCCCGAACTCCCTTACCCACAGAGGCTACACAAAGAAATGAGGAATCAACAATTCCCTAAGTTCTTGGAAATCTTCAGGAAACTTGAAATCAACATTCCATTAGATGATGCTTTGGAACAGATGCCACTCTATGCAAGGTTTCTTCAAGAACTTATCACCAAGAAGAGAAGCTAGCATGAGAAAGAGATTGAGATCCTAACCCAAGAATGTAGTGCAATCATTCAAAAGGGGCTTCCACCGAAACTTAAAGATCCGGGAAGCTTCCTTATACCATGCACTATTGGGAACATGGCAATTAATATAGCACTATGTGACTTAAGATCAAGCATCAATCTAATGCCTCTTGCCATGATGAAGAAATTGATGATAGAGGAGGTCAAGCCTACAAGAATGTCATTACAACTTGCTGACAGATCTCTCAAGATACCCAATGGAGTAGTGGAAAATCTATTAGTGAAGGTCGGAGAGTTTATTTTCCCAAATAACTTTGTAATCCTAGACATGGATGAGGAAGGAAGTAACTCAATCATTCTTGGAAGACCTTTCTTTGCCACAGCAAGGGAGATTATTGATGTTAAAAAGGGTGAAATGGTTCTCAGGGTGCATGATGAGCAAATGGTTCTCAATGTTTTCAAGGCAATGCAATACCCTGTTGAGAAAGAAAACTGTATGAGGATTGATATGGTGGATACTTTAGTTGAAGAAGCACTTGAAGCAAGCCAACATGAAGACCATGAAGGAGAAACTTAAGACATTCAAGTGGAAGATTCAGAGGAGACACAAGCACTTGAAAATTCAAGTAAAGTGAAAGAAGAAGGGGAACCAAAACAAGAATTGAAGCCTCTACCTCCAAATCTCAAATATGCCTTCCTTGGCGATAAAGAGACCTTCCCAGTGATCATTAACTCCACCTTGAGCCCACAAGAAGAAGCAGAGTTACTTGATGTATTGAGAACTTACAAGACTGCATTGGGATGAACAATTGATGATCTGAAAGGCATAAGTCCCACCATATGCATGCACAAAATACTTCTGGAGAAAGACTCTAAGCCAGTTATGCAACCTCAAAGGAGACTCAATTCCACAATGAAAGAAGTGGTGTAGAAAAAAGTGATGAAGCTATAGGATGTTGGGATTATATATTCTATTTCTGACAGCCCTTGGGTTAGTCCAATTCAAGTTGTACCAAAGAAAGGAGGCATGACTGTCATCTCCAATAAAAAGAATGAGCTTATCCCAACAAGGACAGTAACTGGGTGGAGAATGTGCATTGATTATAGAGGATTGAATGATGCTACAAGGAAGGACCATTTCCCTCTTCCCTTCATTGATCAAATGTTAGAAAGGTTAGTTGGCCATGCTTACTATTGCTTATTGGATGAATATTCGGGATATAATAAAATAGTAGTGGACCCCAAGGATCAAGAGAAAACCTCCTTCACTTGCCCCTTGGGAGTCTTTGCATATAGAAGAATGCCATTTGGGTTGTGTAATGCTCTAGTAACCTTTCAAAGGTGTACGCTATCCATCTTTTCTGATTTGGTAGAAAAGTTCATTGAGGTTTTTATGGATGATTTCTCTGTTTTTGGTTACTCTTTTAATACTTGCTTGCATCATCTTACCCTAGTCTTAAAGAGATGCCAAGAAACTAATTTGGTTTTAAATTGTGAAAAAATGCTATTTCATGGTACCCGAGGGGATTGTTCTTGGGCATAAGATTTCAAGTAACGGTATAGAGGTTGACAAGGAAAAAGTAGAAGTCATAGAAAAACTCCCTTTAGAAGTTTCTTGGGGCATGCTGGATTTTACATGAGATTCATCAAAGATTTTTCTAAAATAGCTAAACAACTAAGAAATTTGCTAGTGGTTAGCAATCCTTTTATCTTTGATGATGAATGCAAACGTGCTTTTGAGATTCTAAAAATTAAACTCACTACAGCACCAATCATCACACCCCTAACTTGGGGACTACCATTTGAACTCATGTGTGATGCAAGTGATTTTGTAATTGGTGCTGTGTTGGGACAAAAGAAGGACAAATTGTATCATGTCATTTGCTATACAAGCAAAGTATTAAATGAAGCACAAAAAAACTACACTACCAGAGAGAAAGAACTATTAGCTGTTGTATATGCTTCTGATAAGTTCAGGCCATATTTAATTGGATAAAAAATTGTGGTTTACACTCATCATGCTGCCCTTAAGTACCTTATGTCAAAATAGCATGCTAAGCCAAGGCTCATTAGGTGTGTATTGCTGTTACAAGAATTTGACATTGAGATAAGGGATAGGAAAGGAAGTAAAAATCAAGTTGTTGACCACTTGTCAAGGCTACCACAAGGAACCAACTAAGAAGCCTCATAACCAGTGAATGAAAAGTTTCCAAATGAACATTTCTTGCAAGTTCAACAAGCACTTTAGTTTGTAGATATTGAAAACTACAAAGTAAGAAGAAGTATCCCACAAGAATACACTAGGCAATAAGTGAAGAAGCTGCTCAATGAGGCCAAGCTATTCTTGTTGGATGAGACTTTTCTGTTCAAGAGATGTCCAGATGGAATGATCAGATGATGTGTACCAGAGGGTGAAATGAGAGACATTCTATGGCATTGTTACAACTCATGCTATAGTGGTCATTTTGGTGCTGAAAGGACAACTGCAAAAGTTTTTCAGAGTGGATTCTGTTGGCCTTCCATCTTCAAGGATGCTAGGGAGTTTGTGAGCCAATGTAATGAATGCCAAAGAGCAGGAAGCTTAGCAAAAAGGAATGAAATGCCTCAGAAGTATATCTTGGAGGTGGAGCTGTTTAACATATGGGGAATAGACTTCATGTGGCCTTTTCCTCCATCTTACTCATTCAAATACATATTAGTGGCCGTAGAATATGTCTTAAAATTGGTGGAAGCTATAGCCACTACCACATGTGATGCCAATATAGTCCTCCAATTTTTCAGAAGGAATATCTTCACCAGATTTGGAGTACCCAAATGGCTCATAATTGATGGTGGAAGTCACTTTTGCAACAAGCATCTGAATGCTCTTTTTTCATAGATATAGAGTGACCCACAAGATAGCTACACCTAACCATCCACAAACCAATGGCTAGGCGGAGTTAGCAAACAGAGAGTTGAAGAGAATTCTGGAAAAAACAGTGGGAGCTACAAGAAAAGATTGGGCAAGAAAGTTAGATGATGCCCTCTGGGCATATAGAACTGCATTTAAAATCCCATCGGGGGGTCTCCTTTCTAGCTAGTCTATGGCAGAGCTTCCCATCTCTCTATGGAGCTTGAGAAAAAAGCCTTCTGGACTACCAAACTCCTCAATCTGGATGCTCAAGCAGCAGGGGAGAAGAAACTACTGCAACTCAATAAATTAGAAGAATTCAGACTCGAGGCCTATGATAATGCCAAGATATACAAAGAAAGAGCAAAGAGATGGCATGATAAGAGGATTACACCTAGGACATTTGAACCAGGTCAGAAAGTGTTGCGATTCAATTCAAGATTGAAAATTTTTCCTGGGAAGCTTAGATCCATATGGACTGGTCCCTAGCACATCACCAGAGTGTCTCCTCATGGCTATCTAGAGCTACTTAATGAAGCTTCCAAAGAGACTGTCACAGTCAATGGCCACAGGGTGAAGCACTATCTTGGTGGACCATGGGACAAGGAGGAAAGTGTGCATGTGTTGACCTGAACAAGGAAGTTGGACCTCAAGCTAATGATGATAAAAGAGCGCCTCATGGGAGGCAGCCCATGCATAGTATCCTTTAAATTTTGTGCTTTAATAGCTAGTAATAAAGTGTTTCTTCATATGCATTTAAAGGAACCAAATCAATGGTGACAGAAGGTCATTGAGTTTACATATAGCCTATGATGAACACCAAGTTTGGTGTGAACAAAGGCACTCTAAGACAACATCCTGAGAACATTAATTCTGTCTATCTGAGTGACCTAATTCATTAATTTTACAGCACATACTCATAACTTAGGTTTGGTGTCCACATAAGCTAAATACATACTGACATTTTAAGTCACAATTTGATTTCTCTTTAAGCATAAGAAAGCAACAACATTGGTTTTTCTTGAAGCATAGTTAGTTTTGTTTTTGTTTAAAGTTTTCTGCCACCATTAAGTTTGAACAATAATTAAGTTTGAATCAATTATATTCATTGTGCAGGAAAGCTTAAAGAAAGAAGTGATGGATAGAAGCCATTAGATAAGGGATTCAGACATCACACAAAAAAGGGGAGTCACATGTGCTTTGGGTTTTGTGCCTTGGGAAGATCACATTGACATGCAATAGCTAGAATATTTGTACTTCCCATGCCATGATCGAACGATCAATGTCATGACCAAACCATCAATGCCACCCCAACCAACCACAACAACCATCAATCCTTGTCTTCACCTCACTTTTACATATAAGCCATTCATTTCTATTACACTCATCCAATCCTCACCATCCATTCACACCTAGCCGAACATACCCCCCCTTACTAGTCTTGCTTCACATATTCATTTCCTTGCTTTAAGCTACTAAGTAACATTCACCCCCCTTTCTTAGTCACATACCCTTTTTCATTTATCACTAGTCCCCCTATCCTAACCAAGCTTACAACCTTCTTTCGTATTTACTCCTCATCACCCTCATTCCGTGCTCATACATTTCATCCTCTAACCCTTTTCTTCTTACCTTTGCTCATATACTTTTTGTGCTTGAGGACAAGCACCATTCCAAGTTGGTGTGGGATTTAGCCTTTTTCACTTAAGATTCAATGGCCTCTTCATCAAATGCTAAGAAGAGAAAGGGCAAGCAACCCATGGAGCAACCTCAATTTGATGAAAGAAGATTCACGTTCAGATTCCATGAATGCCAATTTCATGGATGAATGATAAACATGGATGGGAATATGAAGAGGATGATCCATACAAAAGTTTTGTATAGGGAATAGAGGTTGATTTTAGCCCAAGCTCAGTCAATAGGGTGCTCAAGAGAAAGCCTAAGCGTTTCAACTAACCCAGCTATGAAGAAAGAGTCAACAAGGACACAAGATACGAAGACATAGTGAATGATCTGTGCATACTAGGCATGGATTGGGTGAGGGACTCAAAAGGAATTCCAACCAAACTGAGAAGAGGTGACCATGTACCCGAGGCAAAAGGATGGCATGAAATAGTAAGGAGGTCACTACTCCCCACTTCAAACAACTCTAAAGTCACAATAAACAAAGCAGTCATGATTCATTGTATAATGAATGGAGGGAAGGTTAATGCTGGGGAGCTCATAGCTAAAAGCATTCATGATATAGCTGAGAAAAAAATTAAGCATGAAGGTTGGTTAGGACATCCAAGCACCATTCTTTGCCTATGTGAGAAAGCTGGGGTGCCACTTGATGAATTTGAAGACACTGATGTGGTATCCATAGGAAAGCCCAGTACGAAGCAGAAAATGGAGCATGTCACAATAACTCAAATAGAGAGGAGACCACAAAGAAGAAGAAGAAGGGAGGCAAGGCAAGAGGAAAAGCAAGAAATGGAGGAAGAGCCAAACCTCTTAAACATGAACCAGCTCCAAAGTGCATTCGAAGGAATCACCTAACAATGCATGCAATTTTAAGAAGGACAAGCTCAACAACAATGGGACCTCTACTTGTAAATAATGGACCAATAGAGAGGATTTCAAGCCCAATTGATGGACCAACAAAGATAGTTTCAAAGCTCACATGATGGAGCAATAAAAAGAGCAGTATGCAAAAATGTATGAAGCCATCAACAATGTAGCTTTGAAACATGAAAAATCCATCAATAGGGTGATGTAAGAGCAAGTTCAGCAAGGAATGCTTCTCCATGAGATGGACCAACGCCAAAGTGCATTCCACAAGACTCAACTACATATGTGGAACATTACCAGCATTGAACCCACAACTCAAAACATTTGGAGAAGCTTATAAGGAATTGGAAGAACAAGAGATTGAGAGGGTGAAATTCAATGATCAAAGGCTGAGAAACAAGATGATAAGCACAGGATTGTGGACGGCAGAGGACTTAACACCCAAACAACAACAGGAAACAAGGAAGAAAAAGAAAGAGGAACCAAAGAATAAAGAAAAACAAGGGGAGTCAAGCAAGGGGAAAGGACATAAAAACTAAAGGTGGTGAAGTTCTTTTCATAGCTTTAGTAAATAAAGAAGATGCATGTATAAAATATGATATGCCTTCTAAGTTTTTTTTTATGTTCTGCATGATATGCACCTTTATGTCTGTTTGTTTGTTTTATGTATCACTCATATGCTTAGAGTGTTTTCTTGTTTCAAGTCTTTTAAATTGAATAAAAGGATTGTTATGAACAAAAACAAAGAGAAGTCTACCCTAAGAGGAATAAATAAGTCTTATGAAAGTGGTGGTAAACATATTGTGATTGTGATTAGATCATGGCTTAAGAAATTTAAGAGGCTAAGATGCTTGCTTGCACAAGAATTTTTGGTTAGATGTGTTGAGACTCTGAAAATTAGATGTACAAAGATCCTTAACAATAAGCAATGCAGAGAAGAAAAACAAGAGCAAAATCAGAGAAAAGAGACAAGAGGAAAACAAATAAAGAGGCTAGGCATCAATGACAAAACTTTGGGTATGTGTCTGTGGTGTTTGTGTTCAATGACACACTTGGGTAAGTAAATATGAAGGGTGCTTCATTGATAAACCACTATTTTATGGTTTATCTTGTGCTGATTTGAGTGCCTTTTATCAAGTCTTTACACACTTATTCATACTATTTGCATGGTTTTACAATTCCTTCCTACTTTTGTTCTATGATTGAAAACTTGCTTCCTAAGTCTTTAATTTGTGTATTTTAATTCTCCTTTATAGCATTCGATGCTGTGATCTATGTGTTCAGTGTTTTCAGGCTTTACAGGGTAGGAATGGCTTAGAGTATGGAAAGGAAGCTTGCAAAAATAGAAGAAACACAAGAAACTAAAGAGATAACTAGCGAGCATCGACGCGTATGCATGGCTCACGCGTGCGCGCGATTTGGAGAAATTTGCAGCGATGCGTGTGCGTACCTAATGCGTACGCATGGATTGGAGTTTGCATCGAGACGCGTGCGCGTGCCTGACGCGTACGCGTGACACGCAAAGATGACCAGCGACGCGTACGCGTGACTGACGCGTACGCGTGACATGCGCGATCTGCAGAAGTTGCAAAAAATGCTGGGGGCGATTTTAGGCCGAGTTTGGACCCAGTTTCTGGCCCAAAAACACAAACTAGAGCCAGGGAATAACAGAGACTCAAGACACATTCTCATTACGCATAGTTTTAGTTTTAGTTTTGAATCTTAGAGAGAATTCTACCACTTCCCCTAGGTTTTCTTCACATTCATAGTTTTAGAGTTTATTGCTTTTGCTTTGGATATTGAGAAGAGTCATTACCTCCGTTGAACTCACTATTATTCTAGTTTGCTTTCTTTTTCCCTTACTCTTCCATATCCTTAATTTTTGTTCAGAGTTACAATTGGATTGTTTTTAGAAATTATTAATGCAAGGAATACTTTTTCATTTAATTTTATAATTTATTTAAATGCTTCCAATTTTATTTCAATTATCATGTCTCTTTTCCACTCCTTTTTCTTAACAACGAAGATGGTATTCATGTTAATGGAGTAGTTCCCTAACTTGATTGGGAGTTGATTAAGAGGAGAACCTTGAGTTGAAATACTCAAGTGTTAATTTTAATTGGAAGTTGTTGGCTGACTCTCTAGTCTCTGACTCTAATCCTTTCTTAGGAAAGGATTAGGACTCGAGTGATAGAGTTGGTTTGTTAGTTACTTGACTTTCCCTTATTAAGTAAGGGATGACCAAGTAGAACAACAACCTTTTATTATTACGCTTGGAAAAATTCAACATGGATAGAACTTCCAAATAATTTTCTCCCGGTCAAGGCTTTTATTTGAATTATATAAATTCTCTCGTTAATTTCCATTGCTTCAATTTACAATTATTTATTTTTCTATTTCTCAAACTCAAATATCTCTGGGGAAACCTCTGACCAATAAGCTGCACTCTTTTGTCAACTCGTTGGGAGACGACCTGGGATTTCTACTCCCAGTATTTTGTTCTTAAATTTGTGACAACTCTTTTCTAAATTGATAAGCGGATTTTAGTCAGTTGAGAACTGTACTTGCAATGTTGTTTTCTCTATAAATTCTTAATCGGCCAATTTCTACCACGTCAATTTTTCACGACGTTGCCAGAGAGTTGCAACAGTGTGCTAATTTATTTGTTGGAATTTAATTATTTGCATTTTTTCTATTTTTTACCATGAGCTGTATGTTTCTTTCATTAAATGATGCGTTCACTGCCTGATCCGAGCTTAGCCGCATTTGATCCTGAAATTGAAAGAACTCTTTCACGTATTAGGTGAGCTCGGCGTCGGTTAGCCTCTGAGGGTGGTGAAGTGGTTATTGCCAATTCATCAGTCTTATCTGAGGGCGAATCTGAACCGCCATTTGAGGAAGAAACAAGCTCCTCTACTACTGATTCAGTTGATTTACGTACAGGTAATATGGCGGAGCCCAGGAGGATTACTCTCCAGGAAGCAGGAGCTCCAGAATTCACCCTGCAGTCGTACCACGTGCGTCACCCAAATCTGGCTACAGATTTTGAACTGAAGACTGCGCTAATCAACTTGATACCTAAGTTTCATGGCTTACCTGCTCAGGAGCCTATAAAGCACCTCAGGGATTTTCAGACTGCCTGTTCTACTGTTAGGCGTCATGGTGCATATGAAACTTCTATTCTGCTAACCGCCTTTCCATTTTCTCTTGAGGGAAAGGTGAGGGAGTGGTACTACACTCAACCTGAAGCAGTTGTTACCAACTGGGATACACTCAGGAGAGAATTATTGGAAAAATACTTTCCGGCTGAAGTTACAGATAGACTGAGGAAGGAGATCTCTTGCATTATCCAAGGTGAATCAGAAACCCTTTACGAGTATTGGGAGCACTTCAAGAATCTTCTCCACGCATGCCCCCATCACATGATTGACAAGTTGGTGTTGATCAGCTACTTCACATAAGGCATGAAGCCTCAGGATAAGACTACATTGGATGGTGCAAGTAATGGTTCTCTGAAAAAGTACAAGACAGTAGATGAAGTGTGGCAACTGATCAGCGATCTTGCTGAGTCCACTCGGAATCACAGGCACAGGAAGAACCACCCCAAGGCTGTTGCAGAGGTTTCCTCTGGCAGTGAGACTATACTCTCACACAGAGTCTGTATGAGATGACCAACCTACTGAAGCAGATACATTTAAGTCAACAACATTCTCAACCTCCCTCACCACAATGAAACTTAACCCTACTGGAAAGCCCCGGATGTCTACTTTCCAACGCAATTAAAAGCGTGCCCTTTGGAGTTCTGTAGCTCCAGAAAATTCACTTTGAGTGCAGGGAGGTCAGAATCCAACAGCATCTGCAGTCCTTCTTCAACCTCTGAATCTGATTTTTGCTCAAGTCCCTCAATTTCAGCCAGAAAATACCTGAAATCACAGAAAAACACACAAACTCATAGTAAAGTCCAGAAATGTGATTTTTAATTAAAAACTAATAAAAATATAATGAAAACTAATTAAATCATACTAAAAACATACTAAAAACAATGACAAAAAGCGTATAAATTATCCGCTCATCAGAACACCAAACTTAAATTGTTGCTTGTCCCCAAGAAACTGAAAATCAAATAGGATAAAAAGAATAGAATATACTATAAATTCCAAAATATCAATGAAACTTAGCTCCAATCAGATGAGCGGAACTTGTAGCCTTTTGCCTCTTGAATAGTTTTGGCATCTCACTTTATCCATTGAAGTTCAGAATGATTGGCATCTATAAGAACTTAGAATTCAGATAGTGTTATTAATTCTCCTAGTTCAGTATGTTGATTCTTGAACACAGCTACTTTATGAGTCTTGGCCGTGGCCCTAAGCACTTTGTTTTCCAGTATTACCACCGGATACATAAATGCCACAGACACATAATTGGGTGAACCTTTTCAGATTGTGACTCAGCTTTCCTAAAGTCCCCAATTAGAGGTGTCCAGGGTTCTTAAGCACACTCTTCTTTTGCTTTGGACCTTGACTTTAACTGCTCAGTCTCAAGTTTTCACTTGACACCTTCACGCCACAAGCACATGGTTAGGGACAGCTTGGTTTAGCCGCTTAGGCCAGGATTTTATTCCTTTAGGCCCTTCTATCCACTGATGCTCAAAGCCTTGGATTCTTTTTATTACCGTTGCCTTTTGGTTTTAAGGGCTACTAGCTTTTTGCTCTTGCCTCTTGTTTAAGAGCTTTTGGCTTTTTCTGCTTGCTTTTTTTCTCTTTTTTTTTTCTATTTTTTTTGCCATTTTTTTTCGCAAGCTTTCTGTATTCACTGCTTTTTCTTGCTTCAAGAATCATTTTTATGATTTTTCAGATTATCAAATAACATGTCTCCTTGTCATCATTCTTTCAAGAGCCAACATATTTAACATTCTTAAACATCAAATTCAAAAGACATATGCACTGTTCAAGCATTCATTCAGAAAACAAAAAGTATTGTCACCACATCAAAATAATTAAACTAGTTTCAAGGATGAATTCGAAACCATGTACTTCTTGTTCTTTTGTTTTTAAAACATTTTTCATTTAAGAGAGGTGATGGATTCATATTCACTACTTTAAGGCATAGACACTTAGATACTAATTATCATGTAATAAGACACAAACATAAATAAACATTTAACATAAAAGACGAAAAACAGAAAATTTAAGAACAAGGAATGAGTCCACCTTAGTGATGGTGGCATTTTCTTCTTGAGGAACCAATGATGTCCTTGAGCTCTTTTATGTCTCTTCCTTGTCTTTGTTGCTCCTCCCTCATTGCTTTTTTATCTTCTCTAATTTCATCGAGGATGATGGAGTGCTCTTGATGTTCCACCCTTAGTTGTCCCATGTTGGAACTCAGTTCTCTTAGGGAGGTGTTGATTTGCTCCCAAAATTCTGTGGAGGAAAGTGCATCCCTTGAGGCATCTCAGGGATTTCTTGGTGATGAGCTTCTTCATGCGTCCCTTGAGATCCATGAATAGGCTCTCTTGTTGGCTCCATCCTTTTCTTATTGATAGGCTTGTCCTCATCAATGAGGATATCTCCCTCTATGTCAATCCCAGCCGAGTTGCATAGATGGCAAATGAGGTGAGGAAAGGCTAACCTTGCCATAGTGGAGGACTTGTCAGCCACCTTGTAGAGTTCTTGAGGTATAATCTCATGAACTTCCACCTCTTCTCCAATCATGATGCTATGGATCATGATAGCCCGGTCTATAGTAACTTCAGACCGGTTGCTATTGGGAATGATTGAGCGTTGAATGAACTCCAACCATCCTCTAGCTACAGGCTTAAGGTCCAGTCTTCTCAGTTGAACCGGTTTGCCTTTTGAGTCAATCTTCCATTGAGCTCCTTCCACACATATGTCCATGAGGACTTGGTCCAACCTTTGATCAAAGTTGACTCTCCTTGTCTAGGGGCGTGCGTTCTCTTCCATCATTGGCAAGTTGAACGCCAGCCTTACATTTTTCGGACTGAAATCTAAGTAGTTCCCCCGAACCATGGTAAGATAATTCTTTGGGTTGGGTTCTTACTTTGATCATGGTTCCTAGTGATCCATGCATTGGCATAGAACTCTTGAACCATTAGGACTCCGACTTGTTGGATGGGGTTGGTTAAAACTTCCCAACCTCTTCTTTGGATCTCATGTCGGATCTCTGGAATGGTAATGGAAAAACAAAAAGCTTATGCTTTTACCACACCAAACTTAGAAAATTGCTCGCCCTCGAGCAAGAGAAGAAAGAAAAGAAGTAGAAGAAGAGAAAATATGGAGGAGAGTGAGGGGGGTGTATTCGGCCAAGGTATAGAAGAGAGGGTTGTGTTCTGTGGAAATGAAGGAGGGATGGAGGGGTTTATATAGTGAGGGGAGGGGGGGTGGGTTCGGCCATTTTGGGTGGGTTTGGGTGGGAAAGTGATTTTGAATTTTGAAGGTAAGTGGGGTTTATGGGGAAGAGTGGATGGATGTGAGTGGTGAAGGGGTAATAGGGAAGAGAGTTTGAGGTGATTGGTGAAGGGTTTTAGGGAAGGGTGTTTATTGGGAAGAGAGGATGAATGTTGAGAAGAGGGAAGAGTATGAGTAGAGGTAGGTGGGGATCCTGTGGGGTCCACAGATGCTGAGGTGATCTTGTGGGATCCACAGATCCTGAGATGTCAAGGATTTGCATCCCTGCACCAAATAGGCATGTAAAATGCCTATGCATGCATTTCTGGCGTGTAAACGCCGAAGTGATGCTTGTTCTGGGCATTCAACGCCCAGATGCAGCATGTTTTTATTTTTGGTGTTCAACGCCAGATCCATGCTCTGTTCTGGCATTGAACGCCAGCCAGATGCTCCTTACTGGCGTTTAAACACCAGTAATTCCTTCCTCCAGGGTGTGATTTTTCTTCTGCTGTTTTTGATTCTGTTTTTAATTTTTGTATTTATTTTCTGACTCCACATGATCATGAACCTAATAAAACATGAAATAACAAAGAGAAAATAAAATAAAAATGATTAAATAACATTGTGTTGCCTCCCAACAAGTGCTTCTTTAATGTCAATAGCTTGACAATGGGCTCTCATGGAGCCACACAGGTGATCAGGTCAATTTTGTAGACTCCCAACACCAAACTTAGAGTTTGATTGTGGGGGCTTTGTTTGACTCTGTACTGAGAGAAGCTTTTCATGCTTCCTCTCCATGGTTACAGAAGGAGATCCTTGATTTTTAAACACAAGGTTGTCCTCATTCAGTTGAAGGACCAACTCTCCTCTGTCCACATCAATCACAGCTCTAGCTATGGCTAGGAAGGGTCTTCCAAGGATGATGGATTCATTCTCATCCTTCCCAGTGTCTAGGATTATGAAATCAGCAGGGATGTAAAGGCCTTCAACCTTTACTAACATGTCCTCTACTAGTCCATAAGCCTGTTTTCTGGAGTTGTCTACCATCTCTAATAAGATTCTGGTAGCTTACACCTCAAAGATTCCCAATTTCTCTATTACAGAGAGTGGCATGAGGTTTATTCCTGACCCAAGGTCACATAGAGCCTTCTCAAAGGTCATGGTGCCTATGGTACAAGGTATTAAGAACTTTCCAGGATCCTGTTTCTTCTGAGGCAATCTCAGTTGATCCAGATCACTCAGTTCATTGGTGAGCAAGGAAGGTTCATCTTCCCAAGTCTCATTACCAAATAATTTGGCATTCAGCTTCATGATAGCACCAAGGTACTTGGCAACTTGCTCTTCAGTAATATCTTCATTCTCTTCAGAAGAAGAATACTCATCAGAGCTCATGAATGGCATAAGGAGGTTCATTGGAATCTCTATGGTCTCTAGATGAGCCTTAGATTCCTTTGGTTCCTCAGAGGGAAACTCTTTGTTGATCACTGGATGTCCCAGGAGGTCTTCCTCACTGGGATTCACGTCCTTTTCCTCCCCTGCTCTTGAGTACTGTTGGATGCAGCTTGCATTCCATTCAGACTCTGAGAAATCATATTGACTTGCTGAGTCAATATTTTTTTCTGAGCCAATATGGCATTCAAAGTATCAATTTCAAGAACTCTCTTCTTCTGAGGCATCCCATTACTCACAGGATTCCTCTCAGAGGTGTACATGAACTGGTTATTAGCAACCATGTCAATGAGTTCTTGAGCTTCTGCAGGCATTTTCTTTAGGTGAATGGATCCAGCTGCAGAAGTATCCAATGACATCTTAGCTAATTCAGACAGACCATCATAGAATATATCTAGGATGGTCCATTCTGAAAGCATGTCAGAAGGACACTTTTTGGTCAGTTGCTTATATCTCTCCCAAGCTTTGTAGAGGGATTCACCTTCTTTCTGCTTGAAGGTCTGAACATCCACTCTAAGCTTGCTCAGCTTTTGAGGAGGAAAGAACTTAGCCAAGAAGGCCGTGACCAGCTTATCCCAAGAGTTCAGGCTATCTTTAGGTTGTGAGTCCAACCATGTTCTAGCTCTGTCTCTTACAGCAAAAGGGAAAAGCACGAGCCTGTAGACTTCAGGATCTACTCCATTAGTCTTAACAGTCTCACAGATCTGCAGGAACTCAGTTAAAAACTGGTAGGGATCTTCTGATGGAAGTCCATGAAATTTGCAGTTCTGTTGCATTAGAGTAACTAATTGAGGTTTCAGCTCAAAATTGTTTACTCCAATGGTAGGGATTGAGATGCTTCTTCCATCAAACTTGGAAGTAGGTGTAGTATAATCACCAAGCATCCTCCTTGCATTATTATTATTTTCGGCTGCCATCTCCTCTTCCTTTTCGAAAATTTCTGTAAGGTTATCTCTGGATTGTTGTATTTTAGCTTCTCTTAATTTTCTCTTCAGAGTCCTTTCAGGTTCTGGATCAGCTTCAACAAGAATGCCCTTTTCCTTGTCCCTGCTCATATGAAAGAGAAGAGAACAAGAAAAGAAGAGGAATCCTCTATGTTACAGTAAAGGGGTTCCTTATTGTTAGTAGAAGAAGAAAGGGAATAAGAGTGAAGAAGAATGGATAATCCAAACACAAGGGTGAGGATAGAAGCAGAGAGATGAGATGAAAAGAAGTGTTAGTAGATGAATAAATAAATAGAAGGAGATGAGAGAGAGAAAATTTCAAAAATTAATTAAAATAAAAATAAAATTTAAAGTTAAATTTCAAAATTAAAAATTGAAATTAAATTAAAATTAAAACAATTAGTTAATTAAAAAGGAATTTTGAAAAAGAGGGAAGGGATTTTCGAAAATTAAAGGTAGAAAGTTAGTTGGGCAGTTTTGAAAAAGATAAGAATCAAACAAAAAGTTAAGTGGTTAAGAGATTTTGAAAATCAAATTTTGGAAAGATAAGATTGAAATTTGAAAAAGATATGATTGAAACAAAAAGACAAGATTGATTGAAAAAGATTTGAAAGTCAAATTTTGAAAAGATAGGAAGTTAGAAAAGAAGTTAGAAAAGATTTTAAATTTGATTTCAAAAAAGATCTGATTGAAATTGAAAAAGATATGATTGAAAATTATTTTGAAAAAGGTTTGAAAAAGAAATTTAAAAAGATTTGATTTTGAAAATTAAAGTTGATTACTTGACTAACAAGAAACGAAAAGATTTGATTTTAAAATTTAAAGATTGAACCTTTCTTATTAGGCAAGTAACAAACTTTACATTTTTGAATCAATCACATTAATTGTTAGTAATATTTTCGAAAATTATGAGATAGAATTAAGAAAAAGATTTTTGAAAAATATTTTTATAATTTTCGAAAATAAATAAGAAAAAATGAAAAAGATTTGATTTTTGAAAAAGATTTTGAAAAAGATAGGATTTTCAAATTGAAAATTTGATTTGACTCATAAGAAACAACTAAATTTTAAAAAGTTTTAAAAAAGTGAACTCAAAATTTCGAAAATTTATGAGTGAAAAAGGGAAAGATATTTTTTTTATTTTTGAATTTTTAATGATGAAAGAGAAAAACACCAAATTGACTCAATGCATGAAAATTTTGGATTAAAACATGTGATGCATGCAAGAACACTATGAATGTCAAGATGAACACCAAGAATACTTTAAATGTCAAGATGACCACCAAGAACTTATTTTTGAAAAATTTTCAAGAAAAGAAAACATGCCAGACACCAAACTTGAAAACTTTTAATTTTTAGACGCTAAGAATTCAAGAATGCATATGAAAAACAAGAAAAGACACAAAACAAGAAAATATGAAGATCAAACAAGAAGACTGGCCAAGAACAACTTGAAGATCATGAAGAATGCAATGCATGAAATTTTCGAAAATAATTTTTAGAAAATTAAAAAGATGTAATTGACACCAAACTTAAAACTTGACTCAAGACTCAAACAAGAAACACAAAAAATATTTTTGATTTTGTAATTTTTTTTGTATTTTTCGAGAATTAATTGGGAAAAACGAAAAAGAAGAAAATATTTTTTTGATTTTTTTCGAAAATAAGAATAATAAAATCAAAAAGGTTAAAATTAAAATAAAGTTACCTAATCTGAGCAACAAGATGAACCGTTAGTTGTCCAAACTCGAACAATCCCCGGCAACGGCGCCAAAAACTTGGTGTGCGAAATCGTGATCTTTACTTCCTTGGTAACGGCGCTAAAAACTTTATACACATGTTCATATTCTTAATTTTGTTTCACAACTTCGTACAATTAACCAGCAAGTGCACTGGGTCGTCCAAGTAATACCTTACGTGAGTAAGGGTCGATCCCACGGAGATTGTTGGTATGAAGCAAGCTATGGTCATCTTGTAAATCTCAGTCAGGCGGATATTAGATGGTTATGGAGTTTTCGAATAATAATAATAATTAAACATAAAATAAAGATAGAGATACTTATGTAATTCATTGGTGAGAATTTCAGATAAGCGTATAGAGATGCTTTCGTTCCACTGAACCTCTGCTTTCCTGCTGTCTTCATCCAATCAATCCTACTCCTTTCTATGGCAAGCTTTATGTAGGGCATTACCGTTGTCAATGGCTACATCCCATCCTCTCTGTGAAAAAGGTCCAAATGCTCTGTCACGGCACGGCTAATCATTTGTCGATTCTCGATCATACTGGAATAGGATTTACTATCCTTTTGCGTGTGTCACTACGCCCAGCACTCGCGAGTTTGAAACTCGTTACAGCCATCCCTTCCTAGATCCTACTCGGAATACCACAGACAAGGTTTAGACCTTCCGAATCTCAAGAATGGCCATCCATGGGTTCTAACTTATACCACGAAGATTCTAATATCTCGGACTCGGTCCCCTGTATTAGATATCTAAGAGATACTCATTCTAGCTTGTTTGCATGTAGAACGGAAGTGGTTGTCAGGCACGCGTTCATAAGTGAGAATGATGATGAGCGTCACATAATCATCACATTCATCATGTTCTTGGGTGCGAATGGATATCTTAGAAGCGGAATAAGTTGAATTGAATAGAAAAACAGTAGTACTTTGCATTAATCCATGAGGAACAGCAGAGCTCCACACCTTAATCTATGGTGTGTAGAAACTCTACCGTTGAAAATACATAAGTGATGAAGGTCCAGGAATGGCCGAATGGCCAGCCCCCAAACGTGATCTAAAGATGAAACTAATGATGAAAAAAAGATGTAAATACAATAGTAAAAGGTCCTATTTATACTAAACTAGTTACTAGGGTTTACAGAAATAAGTAAATGATGCAGAAATCCACTTTCGGGGCCCACTTGGTGTGTGATTGGGCTGAGCTTGAAGTTTACACGTGGAGAGGTCATTCTTGGAGTTGAACGCCAGTTTGTAACGTGTTTCTAGCGTTGAACTCCACTTTGCAACTTGTTTCTGGCGCTGAACGCCAGACTGCAACATGGAACTGGCGTTAAACGCGAGTTTGCGTCGTCTAAACTCAGACAAAGTATGGACTATTATATATTGATGGAAATCTCTGGATGTCCACTTTCCAACGCAATTAGAAGCGCGCCATTTGGAGTTCTGTAGCTCCAGAAAATCCACTTTGAGTGCAGGGAGGTCAGAATCCAACAGCATCTGCAGTCCTTCTTCAGCCTCTGAATCAGATTTTTGCTCAAGTCCCTCAATTTCAACCAGAAATTACCTGAAATCACAGAAAAACACACAAAATCCTAGTAAAGTCCAGAAATGTGATTTTTATTTAAAAACTAATAAAATTATATTAAAAACTAACTAAATCATACTAAAAACTATGTAAAAATAATGCCAAAAAGCGTATAAATTATCCGCTCATCACAACACGAAACTTAAATTGTTTCTTGTTCCCAAGCAACTGAAAATCAAATAGGATAAAAAGAAGAAAATATACTATAAATCCCAAAATATCAATGAAACTTAGCTCCAATCAGATGAGCGGGACTAGTAGCTTTTTACCTCTGAACAGTTTTGGCATCTCACTTTATCCTTTGAAGTTCAGAATGATTGGCATCTATAGGAACTCAGAATTCAGATAGTGTTATTGATTCTCCTAGTTCAGTATGTTGATTCTTGAACACAGCTACTTTATGAGTCTTGGCCGTGGCCCTAAGCACTTTGTTTTCCAGTATTACCACCGGATACATAAATGCCACAGACACTTAATTGGGTGAACCTTTTCAGATTGTGACTCAGCTTTGCTAAAGTCCCCAATTAGAGGTGTCCAGGGTTCTTAAGCACACTCTGTTTTTGCTTTGGACCTCGACTTTAACCGCTCAGTCTCAAGCTTTTCACTTGACACCTTCACGCCACAAGAACATGGTTAGGGACAGCTTGGTTTAGCCGCTTAGGCAAGGATTTTATTCCTTTGGGCCCTACTATCCACTGATGCTCAAAGCCTTGGATCCCTTTTACCCTTGCCTTTTGGTTTTAAGGGCTATTGGCTTTTTTTGCTTGCTTCTTTTCTTTTTCTTTCTTTTTTTTCGCCTTCTTTTTTTCTTTTTTTTTTCTTTTTTTTTTGCAAGATTTTCTCTATTCACTGCTTTTTCTTGCTTCAAGAATCATTTTTATGATTTTTCAGATCATCAAATAACATTTCTCCTTTTTCATCATTCTTTCAAGAGCCAACAATTTTAACATTCATAAACAACAAATTCAAAAGACATATGCACTGTTCAAGCATTCATTCAGAAAACAAAAAGTATTGTCAATTAAACTAGTTTCAAGGATGAATTCGAAATCATGTACTTCTTGTTCTTTTGTGATTAAAAGCATTTTTAATTTAAGAGAGGTGATGGATTCATAGGACATTCATAGCTTTAAGACATAGACACGTAAACACTAATGATCATATAGTAAAGACACAAACATAAATAAAATATAAGGCTCAAAAACCAAAAAACAGGAAAATAAGAACAAGGAGATTAAGGAACGGGTCCACCTTAGTGAGGGTGGCGTCTTCCTCTTATTGAAGAACCAATGGTGCTCTTGAGCTCCTCTATGTCTCTTCCTTGTCTTTGTTGCTCCTCCCTCATAGCTCTTTGATCTTCTCTAATCTCATGGAGAATGATGGAGTGCTCTTGGTGTTCCATCCTTAGTTGTCCCATGTTGGAACTTAATTCTCCTAGGGAGGTGTTGATTTGCTCCCAATAGTTTTGTGGAGGGAAGTGCATCCCTTGAGGCATCTCAGGGATTTCATGGTGAGGAATTTTCTCATACTCTTGTTGAGGTCCATGATCTCTTGTTTGCTCCATCCTTTTATTAGTGATGGGCTTGTCCTCATCAATGAGGATATCACCCTCTATGTCAATTCCAGCCAAATTGCAGAGGTGGCAAATGAGGTGAGGAAAGGCTAACCTTGCCAAAGTGGAGGACTTGTCAGCCACCTTGTAGAGTTCTTGAGGTATAATCTCATGAACTTCCACTTCCTCCCTAATCATGATACTATGGATCATGATGGCCCGGTCTACAGTAACTTCAGACTGGTTGCTAGTAGGAATAATTGAGCGTTGGATAAACTCCAACCGTCCTCTAGCTACAGGCTTAAGGTCTGGTCTTCTCAATTGAACCAGCTTGCCTCTTGAGTCAACTTTCCATTGAGCTCCTTCTACACATATGTCCATGAGGACTTGGTCCAACCTTAGATCAAAGTTGACCCTTCTAGTGTAGGGGCGTGCATTTTCTTGCATCATTGGCAAGTTGAACGCCAACCTTACATTTTCCGGACTGAAATCTAAGTATTTCCCCCGAACCATTGTAAGCCAGTTCTTTGGGTTTGGGTTCATACTTTGATCATGGTTCCTAGTGATCCATGTGTTTGCATAGAATTCTTGAACCATTAAGGTTCTGACTTGTTGAATAGGATTAGAGAGAACTTTCCATCCTCTTCTTCTAATCTCTTGTCGGATCTCCGGATACTCGCTCTTTTTTAGCTTAAAAGGGATCTCAGGGATCACCTTCTTCTTGGCCACAACTTCATAGAAGTGGTCTTGATGGACCTTTGAGATGAATCTCTCCATCTCCCATGATTCAGAGGTGGAAGCAATTGCCTTCCCTTTCCTCTTTCTTGAGGTTTCTCTGGCTTTAGGTGCCATTGATGGTTATGGAAAAACAAAAAGCAATGCTTTTACCACACCAAACTTAAAAGGTTTGCTCGTCCTCGAGCAAAAGAAGAAAGAAAGTAGTAGAAGAAGAAAATGGTGGAGATGGAGTGAGAGAGTGTATTCGGCCAAGGGGGAGAAGTAGTGGTTGTGATGTGTGAAAAATGGAGTAGTGTTAAGGGGTTTATATATGGGTGGGGGGAAGGTTAGGTTTCGGCCATTAGGGTTGGGTTTGGGAGGGAAAGGAATTTGAATTTGGAGGTAGGTGGGGTTTATGGGGAAGAGGTAATAAGGTGATTGGTGAAGGGTATTTGGGGAAGAGGTAATAAGGTGATTAGTGAAGGGTATTTCGGGAAGAGTGTTATGAGAAGGTGTGAAGAGGAGAGAAGAAGAGGTGTGGTAGGTGGGGATCCTGTGGGGTTCACAGATCCTAAGGGGTCAAGGACTTAGCATCCCTGCTCCAAGTAGGCGTGCAAAACGCCCTTAGAATGCATGTCTAGCGTTAAACGCCAGCTTGCTGCTTGTTTCTGGCGTTTAACGCCAACTTTTCTCCCATTCTTGGCGTTAAACGCCAATTCCATGCTCTGTTCTGGCGTTAAACGCCAGTCTGGTGCTTGTTTCTGGCGTTTAACGCCAGCTTGATACTTCTTTCTTGCATTAAACGCCAGTTTGATGCTTCTTACTGGCGTTTAAACGCCAGTAAGCTCTTCCTCCAGGGTGAGCTATTTTTAATGTTGTTTTTCATTCTGTTTTTTATTTTTCAGTAGTTTTTGTGACTTCACATAATGATCAAACTAAAGAAAACATAAAATAGCAATGGAAAATAAATAGATATAAGTAAATAACATTGGGTTACCTCCCAACAAGTGCTTCTTTAATGTCAATAGCTTGACAGTGAGATCTCATGGAGCCTCACAGAAAATCAGAGCAATGTTGGGGCCTCTTAACACCAAACTTAGAGTTTGGTTGTGGCTTCCCAACACCAAACTTAGAGTTTGAATGTGGGGTTTTGTTTGACTCTATATTGAGAGAAGCTTTTCATGCTTCCTCTCTATGGTTACAGAAGGAGAACCTTGAGTCTTAAATTCAAGGTAGCCCTCATTCAACTGAAGGACCAACTCTCCTCTGTCAACATCAATCACAGCTTTTGCTGTGGCTAGGAAGGGTCTGCCAAGGATGATGGATTCATCCTCATCCTTCCCAGTGTCTAGGATTATAAAATCAGCAGGGATGTAAAGGCCTTCAACCTTTATTAACACGTCCTCTACTAGTCCATAAGCCTGTTTCATTGATTTGTCTGCCATCTCTAATGAGATTCTTGCAGCTTGTACCTCAAAGATTCCCAGTTTCTCCATTACAGAGAGTGGCATGAGGTTTATCCCTGACCCAAGGTCACACAGAGCTTTTTCAAAGGTCATGGTGCCTATGGTACAAGGTATGAAGAACTTTCCGGGATCCGATTTCTTCTGAGGCAATGTCTGCCTCATTAGTGCACTCAGTTCATTGGTGAGCAAGGGGGGTTCATCCTCCCAAGTCTCATTACCAAATAAACTGGTATTCAACTTCATGATTGCTCCTAGATACTTAGCAAATTTCTCTGCAATGGTGTCTTCATCCTCTTCAGAGGAAGAGTATTCATCAGAGCTCATGAATGGCAGAAGGAGGTCTAATGGAATCTCTAAGGTCTTTGTAGAAGCTTCAGATTCCTTTGGTTCCTCAAAAAGGAACTTCTTTCTATCCAGAGGACGTCCCAATAGGTCTTCCTCACTGGGATTCATGTCCTCCTCTTCCTCTGGGCATTTGGCCACACCAAGTAAGGTTATGGCCTTACACTCTCTCTTGGGATTTTCTTCTGTATTGCTTGGGAGAGTAATGGGAGGAGTTTCAGTAATCTTCTTACTCAGCTGACCCACCTGTGCCTCCAAATTTCTAATGGAGGACCTTGTTTCATTCATAAAACTTAGTGTGATTTTGGATAGATCAGAGACTATGGTTGCCAGGCCAGAATGGCTCTGTTCAGAATTCTCTGTCTGTTGCTGAGAAGATGATGGAAAAGGCTTGCTATTGCTAAACCTATTTCTTCCACCATTATTATTGAAGCCATGTTGAGGCTTCTGTTGATCCTTCCATGAGAGATTAGGATGATTTCTCCATGAAGGATTATAGGTGTTTCCATAGGGTTCTCCCACGTAATTCACCTCTGCTATTGCAGGGTTCTCAGGATCGTAAGCTTCTTCTTCAGAAGATGCCTCTTTAGTACTGTTGGATGCAGCTTGCAATCCATTCAGACTCTGAGAAATCATATTAACTTACTGAGTCAATATTTTGTTCTGAGCCAATATGGCATTCAGAGTATCAATTTCAAGAACTCCCTTCTTCTGAGGCGTTCCATTGTTCACAGGATTCCTCTCAGAGGTGTACATGAACTGGTTATTTGCAACTATTTCAATAAGTTCTTGAGCTTCTGCAGGGGTTTTCACGCGACGAGATCCTCCTGCAGAATGGTCCAATGACATTTTTGACAACTCAGATAGACCATCATAGAATATACTTATGATGCTCCATTCTGGAAGCATGTCAGTAGGACACCTTTTGATCAGTTTCTTATATCTTTCCCAAGCTTCATAGAGGGATTCTCCTTCCTTCTGTCTAAAGGTTTGGATTTCCACTCTAAGCTTGCTCATCTTTTGAGGTGGAAAGAATTTGGCCAGGAAAGCACTGACCAGCTTATCCCATAAGTTTAGGCTATCCTTAGGTTGTGAATCCAACCATGTTCTAGCTCTGTCTTTTACAGCAAAAGGGAAAAGCATAAGCCTGTAGACCTCGGGATCAACTCCATCAGTCTTGACAGTGTCACAGATTTGCAGGAATTCAGCTAAAAACTGATGAGGATCTTCCATTGGAAGTCCATGAAACTTGCAATTCTGTTGCATTAGAGAAACCAATTGAGGTTTAAGCTCAAAATTGTTTGCTCCAATTGCAGGAAGTAAGATGCTTCTTCCATAGAAGTTAGAAGAAGGTGCAATAAAGTCACCAAGCATCTTCCGTGCATCTCCACCATTGTTATTAGGTTCGGCCATGTCTCCTTCTTTTTCGAAAATTTCTGTCAGGTCCTCTCCAGAGGGTTGTGCTTTAGCTTCTCTTAGTTTTCTCTTCAGAGTCCTTTCAGGTTCAGGGTCAGCTTCAACAAGAATATTCTTATCCTTGTTCCTACTCATATAAAAAAGAAGAGAACAGAAAAGGAAATATGGAATCCTCTATGTCACAGTATAGAGATTCCTTTAGTGAGTAGAAGAAGAGAAGAATAGAAGAAGGAGAAGATAAGAATTCGAACACAGAGGAAAAGAATGGGTTCGAATTTTTGAATGGAAGAGGGGTGTTAGTAGATAATTAAATAAATAGAAAGAGATGAGAGGGGGAAGAATTCGAAAATTAAATAAAATAAATAAAAAAATTTTTGTTTTTATTTTGACTATTAGTTATAATTCAAAATTTAAAAAGAAAAATAAAACTAAATTAAATTAGAATTTAAAACAAATAGTTAATTAAAAAGGAATTTTGAAAAAGTGGGGAAGAATTTTTGAAAATTAGAGAGGAAAAATTAGTTAAGTGGTTTTGAAAAAGATATGATTGAAATGGAAAACTTTTAAAATAAAAAATTCAAGTAGTTAATTGAAAAAGATTTGAAAATCAAATTTGAAAAGATAAGAAGTTAGAAAAGATTTTGAAATTAAGTTTTGAAAAA
>NC_029790.2:71288854-71295312 GCF_000816755.2 Arachis ipaensis
AGTGGGGAAGAGTTTTCAACAATTAGAGAGGGAAAATTAGTTAGGTGGTTTTGAAAAAGATATGATTGAAATAGAAAAATTTTAAAATAAAAAAATTCAAGTAGTTAATTGAAAAAGATTTGAAAATCAATTTTGAAAAGATAAGAAGTTAGAAAAGATTTTGAAATTAAGTTTTGAAAAAAACATGATTGAAATTGAAAATGATTTGAAAAGGAGATTAAAAAGATTTAATTTTGAAAATTAAAGTTGATTACTTGACTAACAAAAAACTAAAAGATATGATTCTAAAATTTAAAGATGGAACCTTTCTTAATAGGCAAGTAACAAACTTTAAAATTTTTGAATCAATCACATTAATTGTTAGTAAAGATTTTGAAATTATAAAATGAAATTAAAAAAAAGATTTTGAAAATCATTTTAAAAAGTTTTCGAAAATATGAAAAAAATGAGAAAGATTTGATTTTTGAAAAGGTTTGAAAAAGATAGAATTTTTAAGTTGAAAATTTGACTTTACTAATAAGAAACAACTATATTTTAAAAATTTTTTTTGAAAATGTCAACTCAAATATTCAAAATTTTATGAGTGAAATAAGGAAAGATATATTTTTGATTTTTGGATGTTTAGTAAAGAGAGAGAAAAACAATAAAAAGGCTCAAAACATGGAATTTATGAATCAAAATATACAATGCATGCAAGAACACTTTGAATGTCAAGATGAACACCAAGAACACTTTGAAGGTCAAGATCAACATCAAGAACATGTTTTTGAAAATTTTTAAGAAAAGAAACACATGCAAGACACCAAACATAGAAATTTTCAATAATTAGGCACTAAGAAATTGAAAATGCATATGAAAAACAAGAAAAGACACCAAACATGAAAGATTAAAGATAAAACAAAGAAGATCATCAAGAACAACTTGAAGATCATGAAGGACATTATGCATGAATTTTTCGAAAATTTTTAAGAAAAATAAAAGAATGCAATTGACACCAAACTTAAAAATTGACACTAGACTCAAACAAGAAACATCAAATTTTTTGTTTTTTTTATGATTTTATTATAATTTTTTTTGTATTTTTTTTCGAAAATTAATTTGAAAAAGAAAAATAAAGATTTCAAAATTTCTAATGAGAATTCCAGGAATCATGCAATGTTAGTCTAAAGCTCCGGTCCAGGAATTAGACATGGCTTACTAGCCAGCCAAGCTTTCAGTGAAAGCTTCGGTCCAAAACACTAGACACTGCCAATGGCCAGCCAAGCTTTAAGATACAAATCAGGCATACAACAGCTGAATTGATGAGAATCAAAAAAAGCTCTTGTGATGATGAGTTGAAACCTCGTTCCAAAAGATTAGACATGGCTTCACAGCCAGCCAGACTTCAACAGATCATCATGAAACTCTAGGATTCATTCTTAAAAATTCTGAAGTCATAGAATAACTTATTTTCAAATTTTTTTTGTTTTTTCTTTTTAAGTTTTTTTTTGAAAATAAAAACAAAAACAAAAAGCTTAAAATTAAAATAAAATTACCTAATCTGAGCAACAAGATGAACCGTCAGTTATCCAAACTCAAACAATCCCCGGTAACGGCGCCAAAAACTTGGTGCACGAAATCGTGATTGTTCATTCCTTGGTAACGGCGCCAAAAAAATAATACGCACGTTCATAATCTTAGTTCTTTTTCACAACTTCGCACAACTAACCAGCAAGTGCACTGGGTCGTCCAAGTAATAAACTTTACGTGAGTAAGGGTCGATCCCACGGAGATTGTCGGCTTGAAGCAAGCTATGGTCATCTTGCAAATCTCAGTCAAGCGGATTCAAATGGTTATGGTGAATTGATAGTTAAAATATAATTAAAATATAAAATAGGATAGAGATACTTATGCAATTCATTGGTGAGAGTTTCAGATAAGCGTATGGAGATGCTTTTGTTCCTTCTGAATCTATGCTTTCCTACTACTTTCATCTAATCACTCATACTCCTTTCCATGGCAAAGTGTATGTTGGGCATCACCGTTGTCAATGGCTACATCCTGTCCTCTCAGTGAAAATGGTCCAAATGCGCTGTCACCGCATGGCTAATCATCTGTCGGTTCTCAATCATGCTGGAATAGGATCCAGTGATCCTTTTGCGTCTGTCACTACGCCCAGCACTCGCGAGTTTGAAGTTTGTCACAGCCATCCCTTCCCAAATCCTACTCGGAATACCATAGACAAGGTTTAGACTTTCCGGATCTCACGAATGGCCACCAATAATTCTAGCCTATACCACGAAGACTCTGATTGTAAATCAGGAGGTTAAGAGATATGCATTCAAGCTTGCTTTCATGTAGAACGGAAGTGTTTGTCAGGCACGCGATCATAAGTGAGAATGGTAATGAGCGTCACATAATCATCACATTCATCATGTTCTTGTGTGTGAATGAATATCTTAGAGAAGAAATAGGCTTGAGTTGAATAGAAAAACAATAGTACTTTACATTAATTCATGAGGAACAGCAGAGCTCCACACCTTAATCTATGGTGTGTAGAAACTCTACCGTTGAAAATACATAAGAACAAGGTCTAGGCATGGCCGAATGGCCAGCCTCCCCAAATGGCATATGAATTCAAAAATAGGGAAAAAGACTGATCCCTGATCAAGGATGATCAAAAGATGTAAAATAAATCACTAAAAGTAGTTTTTATACTAAACTAGTAGCTAAGGTTACATAAGATAAGTAAATGATGTAGAAATCCACTTCCGGGCCCACTTGGTGTATGCTTCGGCTGAGCATTGAGCCTTCATGTGTAGAGACTCTTTTTGGAGTTAAACGCCAGGTTTTAGCCTATTTCTGGCGTTTAACTCTGATTTGCAACCTGTTTCTGGCGTTTAACTCCAGAATAGGGCAGGAAGTTGGCGTTTGAACGCCAGTTTGCATCATCAAAACTCGGGAAAAGTATGGACTATTATATATTGCGGGAAAGCCCTGGAAGTCTACTTTCCAACACAATTGAAAGCGTGGCAATTGGGTTTCTGTAGCTCCAGAAAATCCACTTCGAGTACAGGGAGGTCAGAATCCAACAGCATCTGCAGTCCTTCTTCAGCCTCTGAATTAGATTTTTGTTCAAGTCCCTCAATTTCAGCCAGAAATTACCTGAAATCACAGAAAAACACACAAAATCCTAGTAAAGTCCAGAAATGTGATTTTTATTTAAAAACTAATAAAATTATATTAAAAATTAACTAAATCATACTAAAAACTATGTAAAAACAATGCCAAAAAGTGTATAAATTATCCGCTCATCAGCAGTCCCAAGCGCCTCAGAACAACCAACAGCAGGCCCCTTAGATTACTTATCCCTCTTCGTCTTCTAATGATGAATTGCTTCAGTCTATTGAGCAAAGACAGAAGGACATGGAGAACACACTTAGCTCCACCTTAAACGGCCTGACCTCTGCTATACAAGCTCTTGCCTCACAAATTGGATCAATGAACACTTCCAACAACCAGCCTTCAAGCTCTAGTGGAATTTCTTCTCAACCCTTACCCAACCCCAAGGATGGCATCAATGCCATCACTTTGAGGTCCAGAACCACACTGCAAGAGAGGAATCAAGAGGAGCCAAGCCCACAAGAACACGCCCTAGATGAGGATTTGGTTGAAGTGGAGGATTTTGAAGAGGAAAATGAAGTACAGGACATGGTTGAAAAAAGAGCAACTCAACCAGGGAGTGGCACACCAGAAGAAGCTATAGCTACCAGAGATGCCATCCCTATCCCATTTCCTCACTTTGCAAGGAAGTCCAGAAAGCAGATGGAACTTGACCCAAAAATAGTAGAAATCTTCAAAAAGGTTGAGGTAACTATTCCCATTTTTGATGTTATTCAGCAAGTACCTAAATATGCGAAGTTTTTAAAAGATTTATGCATGCATAAGGATAAGATTAATGAGTTAGAAACTATTCCTTTAGGTAGTTCTATATCTGCTTTAATAGGGGATATACCTGAAAAATGTAGTGATCCAGGACCATGCATGGTTAACTGTACTATTGGGGGTGTAATATTTTCTGACTGCATGTGTGATTTAGGAGCATGCGTGAGTATTATGCCTTTGTCTATATATGATGCTTTGAGGCTCCCTCCCTTAAAAAGGTCGGCAGCTCGTTTTGTGTTAGCAGATAAAAGCATTATTACAGTGGTTGGAATTGCTAAGGACGTGCTGGTGAGCATTAAGGGGTTCACATTTCTCATTGACTTCTATATCTTAGAGATGCCCCAAAATAACTTTGGAAGACCGTCATCCATCCTGCTCGGAAGACCATTCCTGAAGACCTCAAAGTTCAAGTTAGATGCATTCTCAGGAACTTATTCTTTTGACATAGACGGCCGAGCAGTGAGCTTCGACCTGAATAAAGCTATAAAGCATCCTCCGGAAGACCATTCCATCTTCTAGTGCGACATCATTGATGAGACTGTAGCTGCAGTCCATCAAGAAAAAGTAGAAGAGATGCACATGGAGCATGGTCTAAGTGTGCGGAAACCCCCTGAACACAATGAGGACACTTTGCCATTATCACTAGCTCCAGAAGATCCAGTGCCCAGTCAGGAGCAGAAAATAGAGTTAAAGCCCCCCACACCCCAACAAGAGGAGCAGTTGCTTAGTGTGCTGAGAAAACACAAGAAAGTAATTGGGTGGAGTTTAGCGGATATAGTGGGCATTAGCCCTCAAGTTTGTGAGCATAGAATATTTTTAGAAGACGGAGCAAGGCCTGTCCATCAACCCCAAAGAAGACTGAATCCCACCATCTTGGAGGTTGTCAAGAAGGAAGTGACCAGACTGCTGGAAGATGATATTATCTATCCAATCTCAGATAGCAAATGGGTCAGCCCAGTACAAGTGGTGCCCAAGAAGTCTGGAGTCACTACCGTGAAGAATGAGCATGGAGAGTGATGTCAGGATTTTCTACCAGTAAAGAAATTCATAAAAACGGTTGCGTTGTAGATATAGTTTCTAAACCGGCAAAAATCCCTTCGTACAAACGTGTTGGGTGTCACAAGTAACAAACCCCTTTAAAAATTGTTAACCGAGTATTCAAACCTCGGGTCGTCTTCTCAAGGAACTGCGAGGAAGTATGTTCTTATTATTGGCTGTAAAAGTTGTAATCGGGGTTTAGAAGGTGAGAAGCAAGTAATTTAATTGACGAGTGAATTAAATGGCAAGTAAAAATAAATAATAACTGTAAAACAACTTTTGGCAAGATAAGGGAAATTAGAGGTCCAACATAGTTATCTCTCTCAACAATAATGAAAGTTGAATCTAAACTCCACTTGGTCAACCTTTACCAGAGCAAAAGAAAGTCAAGGGACTAATTAAGTTGACCTTTGAATCCTAATTATTTCCTAAGAGAAGGTTGTGATTATTTAAGTTCAACTCAATTAGCAAGACAACGATTATCAATTATGCTGAGTTTAATAACTATTGAGTTACTAAATTCTTAACCAGAACCAAAAGGGAAAAAAGTAAAATTGCTGGAATAATAATAAAAATATCCTTAGATGGGGAGCAATGGTAACATAAATCAAAGAGAACAATCATATACTGAAAATACCTCAATTATTATTAATTCAATTAGAAATATGTAACATGGAATGATTCTTAAATCAATTTATAATAATAATCAATTCAAATGTTGGAATAAATGAATAGAAGTAATACTAAAAGAACATTAAACCTGGATCCAGAGTTACTCTCAAAACAAGAAGAAATCCTAAATCCTAAAAGAGAGAGAGAGAAGATCTCCCTCTCAACTAAATCTAAATCATTGAAAGATGAAAATATGCGAGCCCCGTTTGAATGGAAGCATTCCCACACTTTATAACCTCTGTTCTATCCTGTCTATACTTGGATCTGGGCCAAAAAGGGCTTCAGAATTTGCTGGGGGCGTATTCTGTAATTTCTGGTGCGTGGCCTCTGTCACGCGTCCGCGTGGGTCACGCGGTCACATCATTCGGAGCTTTTCCTTAACGCGACCGCGTCATGTGTATTCTGCTTAAGGCGCGCGGTCGCGTTAGTCATGCGGCCGCGTCACTACTGATTCGTGCTTGGCACGCGATCGCGTCATCCATGCGATCGCGTGGATACCAGTTCCTTTAAAGCTCCGTTTTTCTTGTACGATCACAAATTCACACCCCTCCAACTATTTGGGTATAAAGTACTCAAGAAAACACGAATTAATCTCACTAAATAATTTGAGAAGTGGATGAATAAGTGTAATTAACGTACCAAAATGAAAGGGAAGGAATAATACAGTATATCACTTTTTGTACAAAAGATTCGAAATTTTTAATTAATAAAATTAATGAAAATAAAGGTAAGCTACGGCACTAATCACACAACTCATCAAAGTCTAAAAGGTTCCGTCTTGCTGAATTTCCTACTTTTTCCTTTGTACGATCTTACCTTCCTCC
>NC_029790.2:71295337-71296230 GCF_000816755.2 Arachis ipaensis
AAATAATTAAGGTTAAAGTGATGGAATGTTTATGAAATGCAACCTATGCTAAATGCATCTACCTAATGAGTCATGCAATTCTAATTAATCTACTGATATATAAAGCTTACATGTAGCTAAGTTAATTCACATTCTCAAGGAGTTGTGTATATATATATATAGCCAACTCTTAAATAATAAAGCACTTTAGCAAATGAGATGGGAAAGAAAATATTGTACAAACTTGCAAAACAATTAGTAAATTTTAAGCACAGATATATGTTGATGAGTTATTGAACCCTCACTAGAATTTGTGTTTACTCTCTAGTCACTCAGTGTTTATTGGGTTTATTCACTCTATTTTTCTTTTTATTCTTAATTTCTGCAGCTTTGTTTTTCATCTAACCAATCAACAATTATAGAATATAGTCATACCAAAAAGTCATGAGGTCTTAATTAAGGTTGTAATGGGGCCAAGATAAGGGTAAGGATTTATGTATAGGGTTAAGTGAGCTAATAAGTGAATCCTTAATTAGACTAAGATCTCACCTAACATACACATCTAGTAAAATAAAGTTTCTTTACCTAATGTTCCATAATTTCCCACTTATTGTTACATGCTCATGTTTCACTTTTTTTTATTTTATTTTTTTCTATTCCATGTGCATTGTTTTCATTGGGGAATTTCCTTTTTGTATTCCCTTTTATTTAGATGTTGAAAAATAACTTTTTTTTAATGCACATGATAATTGAATCACTTAGATTTTCTTATGAGCATGCTTCCCAAATTTTAGTTTATTCCTTTTTGTTTCTATTATCCAAGTTCCCAAAAGGTTTCCCACATTAACTCTATTTATAATTTTCTATCTTAAGCTAACCAAGGATTCACTTGGGATTTTTCTTTTGTTTTTCTG
>NC_029790.2:71296316-71297191 GCF_000816755.2 Arachis ipaensis
AAAAAGGGTAAACTATACTAATTAATCCACTAATAAATCAGAATTGCAAACTAAACTAAATAACTAAACTAAACTAAATAACTAAAATATGAACAAAAAATGCAAAATGCAGAAAATAGAGTAAAATACACAAGTAGCAATGTATAAGTACTCAGAAAATAACAGTAAAAGAAAAAGAGAAAAATACAGAAAAAATATCCAAAATAAAAGAAAAAGTATGTTGTGGCTCACCAAAATAAACGCCAGAGATGGCGACCTCCCCACACTTAAAATGAAGCATCGTCCTCGATGCTCAATCAAGCCTGGTGTGAAGGAGTGTCATCAATGGTAGGGATGGTAGCTGGTGGGGTCTCCGTGGCGGTGGTGGGCTGAGGGTCTGGCTGTTGTGGAGGTGGGACGGACTGGAGCGGGATCTCCGGATCTGCAGCCTCTATCTGGGGTATAACCTCTTGATGCGGGGCAGCCTGCTCTGTGGCTGCCTACTGATGAGTCTCCGCCTGGGAATGAGGCTCCTCCTCATGCTCATCCTCCTCCTCGTGCTCATCCTCTGATGGCTCTGAAGGGGTGTCGGGCTCGGAGGGGATGTCGGCGCCCTGTCTGATCATCAGCTTCAGATGGGAATAGCGTCGCCTGCTGCGGCGCTCTAATCTCTCATACCGGCGTCTGTTACGGCGCTCCATCTGATCAAGCTGGCAGAATAGACGGTGCACGAGGTGATAGACTGGCTCAGAGGCAGGTGGAGGTGCAGTGGTGGCAGCAGGGGCAGCTGGGGCAGCTGTGGATGAAGAGGGTCCAGCAGATGGAGGGGCTGTCTCATCAGTAGCAGTGACAGGTGGTGGTCTGTAGCCCAAAGCAAGGAAGTTCCTGCTATGCGA
>NC_029790.2:71298109-71299927 GCF_000816755.2 Arachis ipaensis
CTACAATCCGCCGCTGGTGGTCTCTCATCGGCATCCTCCCATGGCACGTCAGCTCGACAGCCTAGCTGTGTAATCAGATACGGAAAAGGGAGGGTGCTGCGGACGTGGATCCTGGCCATATAGTGCCGAATGAAACGTGGCAGATAAAGGTCCTTACCCTCCAGCACACACCAAAGGAGGGTGATCATGGTAGCCGGGATCTCCGTCTCGTGAGTACTCGGCATCACAAAATTACTCAAGATCTGATGCCATAGCCGAGCCTCATCGTTCAAGTACACTCTCTTGATCCCTCTAGGCATAGTGGTGTTCTGACCCATCTCCCAAGGAACATCAGGGTTGAGAGTTATCCGTGCCTTCACAGCATCCCAGTCAAACTGCATCTGGCCCATGTCCTCTTCAGCCTGGCAAAACCATCTGGCTGATCAGACTTGGCTGGGAGCTGGAGAATGGTCTCTATGGCTTCCTCTGTGACCAGAATTAGCTTTTCTCTCAGGTTCACTGCATCTAGGATAGTAAGGTAGTAGTTGCAATAGAATTCCCTGACCCAAGATGCATTGACCTCTGTCAGTGGTCTCTCCAGAAAGAACCAGCCCCGTTGCTTGATTTGCTCAGTAGTGTACTGCTGGAGGGCTTCTGGAATCTTCAAGGTACATTCCAGGTATAGATTTCTGGAGTTTGCAAAAGCCGGATACTTCAGTTCACAGTACCGGTTTGCAAATTTTATAGGATCATTTGCAGGAAGCAGCTGGTTAGCTTTCTCCTGTGGTGTGAAGTTCTTCTCCCGCCATGAGGTATCGTGCATTAGAGAAATGATGGACTGGGAGGATTCTCCTCTCTTGTGCTTGCCAGTAGCCTTGCCTTTACCTTTCCTCTGTGAGGCAGACATCCTGAAAAACAGAAAATCAGGAATGGATAAAAAAATAGGAAAGCAAATAGGCAATTTAAACAAAGGAAACTCAAAGCGGTAAGGGAGGAATAGAATAAGGAAAATGAGTATATGAAATGTGATTGAATTTATGTTAAATGGAAAAAAAATAAGCAATATGCCATGGTTAGAAAGTTAGAGGAAAGTGAAAATAATCAGAAAAGAGATCAAAAGGGTTAGTATGGTTAGGATTTGAAAAAGAAATTAGTAAATTAAAATTAGTGAGTTAGGAAGGTAAGTGGCATAGAAAAAATTCCATATAACAAGAATTCATAGGTAAGAATAGAAGTACTCATAATTGAACAAGCAGTTTATGAACCAGGAAATCAAAAAGGGTGAGAAGGTCTGCCATAGCATTCATGTAGTGGTTTGGGTAAAGCAGAGCAAAACAGATTTCAAAAATGCCAAACCAAAACATGAATGAAAAAAAAATTTTAAAAAAAATTTGGGCAGCATTCCGGCTAAAATTGGATTGTCACGGAAAATAAACAGCAATTTAATCAGTTCATATGAATTAAAAAATTAAGCTGCATGTACATAGATATAAAATAAACATAAAAACTCAATGTAAACAGCAGCAACATACAAGAAAGCAGCATATGAATCATGATTATAGCAGCAACAGATTTGCACATAGGATAAAACAGAAGTAAGAACAGTGCAAGTAAACAGACCTAGATCCACTAACCACAGCCTAAGCTACCTAACAACCTAAAATTCCACTACAACATGCAAGTCTAGCTATCCTAATTATGAACATAAAAGGAATAAAAAATACAGAAAAGTGACGAACAGATAAAAAAAATGGTTGCGTGTTGCGGAACCTGGTAAGCGGAAGGGGTGGAACAGGGAAGAAGGTGGCTGCGGCGGCGTCCGGCGCGGTGGTGGTGCAC
>NC_029790.2:71300235-71328492 GCF_000816755.2 Arachis ipaensis
CGGCGGTGGTAGGCGGTTGTGGCAGCGAGCAGCGGTGGAAAGGGAAGGAGAGAGGAAGAAGGAAGGAGAGAGAAGGGAGGGGGTGGTACGGCGGCGGTGGCGGGTCGGCGGCGGCGTCTGGGTGATGGTGCGGTGGCGGCTGGAAGGTGGTGGGTGGTGGTTGGAGGGAGAGGAGGCAGAGAAGGGGAAGAGGGTTGGGGGTGAGGGCTGCGCGACTGATAGGGTTCGCGGGCTGGGGGGTTATATTTTCGAATCCACGCGGCCGCGTGGGGCACGCGGTCGCGTGGCTGGGACGAGAATGGGAGTGACGCGATCGCGTGGAGTGCGCGATCGCATGATAGGGAAGGAAGAAGGGCCGCGTGATTGCGTCGCTGGAATTCGTGCTAAACGCACGATTCCAGTGCCGTTTCAGCGCAACTCTCTGTCTCCTTTTGGGGTGATGTGCAATCCAAGCGACGCGATCGCGTCGCTCACGCGGTCGCGTGGGATTGATATTGTGCAAGTGACTCGATCGCATGGGGCATGCGATCGCGTGGGCCAATTTGTGCGAAACGCACAAAGGCCGCACGATTCCAGCCCAACTTTTTGTTCGTTGGATCCTTACGCCGATATTTATATCACGCGGCCGCGTGGGTCACGCGGTCGCATGGGTAGTGTTTTTCGCGATATGACGCGATCGCATGGGGCATGCGGTCGCGTCGTGCAACCACTTTTTTTTTTTGCATGAAAAGTGCAGAATGCAATGACTATCATGGATGCTTATGCATGATTCCAAGTTTAATAAATTAAAATGAAAAAGGAAAAATGAAAGCAATTAACAAGAAATAAATTGAAAAAGAAGCGACCATACCATGGTGGGTTGTCTCCCACCTAGCACTTTTAGTTAAAGTCCTTAAGTTGGACATTGGAAGAGTATCCTGTTATGGTGGCTTGTGTTTAAATTCGTCCAAAAATCTCCACCAGTGCTTGGAATGCCAATAGCCTCCGGGGTCCCAAACTAGGCATGTAAAGCTCCTGCACAGCTTTAAACAGATATCCAGCCTCCCGGGATGACAAATGTCAGAACATAATCCATGATCCCAAGCTGTGTTTTTTGATTCGTCTCCGTTTTGATTTGTAAGTTTCCATTCGGGCGGGTTAAAGAGTAGAATCTCACCGTGGCGACCAAACGTTCTCCGTGATCCATGCAATTGAGCACGATACCAATCCGTGTACTTCGAGGTGAAGCGTGGAACCTTATTGAACCTGGTGCACCAGCTCTGAATACGAGCCATTTCCCTCTTACTCTTAAAGCTGCAGAGAGCTCTAAGCTGGCCATCTGTTTCAAGCAAACCATATTCAAGTGAATAAGTAAAATTATAAGTTAAGGATTGTACCCACTTGAAGCTTGTATTGGGTGGTAATGGCCTTGGGATAGGTGTTTTTGGCGGTTCTGCGAGTTCCGTTTCCTTGTGCTCTTCTGTGAATTCTTCCACTTCCTTGCAAAGATCTTCAATTGTATCTGTATTCTGGTCAAAGTCTTCTATGTCTTCCTCATCACTCGAGTCATAGATTGGAGGTTGAGAGAAATCTACCTCCGCATCATCTTCATATTCACTTGGGGAAGATTCTACGATCTCAGAGAATTCACTTGCGGATGCAAGTTCATCACTAGGAGAACTAGACTTGTGACTATCATCACCAAGGAAAATTGCTTCTTGGACTATTCCGTTTGATTCTTCGTAAACGACTTGCCTTGGAGATTGTACGGTATCCTCCTTAGCATCAACTGTGGTATCTCGGACAGAGTTTTCCTCGATTCTGGATTCCCAAGGAAGTTCAACATCGCCTAGATCTTCAACCAACTCTTCTTCTTGAACAATGATAGCTTCTTCCATTTGTTCTAGCACGAATTCATTCTCTGTCTTGTCCACTGGAGTCTCTAATATTTCTTTCATGCTACGCTCCTCATTTGGCTATCCACATGGAGCCGTGGTTGATCCTTGTATATTTTAGCGCCTAGTGGCCCATTGAATTAGTGCTTGCTCCAGTTGTTGAATGGTTGTTTGAAATTTAATCATTGTTTCTTTCAGGCGATCCTTTGCTTCGCGGTTTGCCAGACTTGGACATGATACAAAGGAAAGTGGTGATGATTGGGAATGATTGGAAACAAATAAGGATAAAAAGGAAAAACAAAAATAAATAAACAAGCAAAAGAAAAATATTTACAATAACCAATAATAAGGCACACGTTAGCAGTTCCTCGGCAACGGCGCCATTTTGACGTCAGGATTTTCTACCAGTAAAGAAATTCATAGAAACGGTTGCGTTGTAGATATAGTTTCTAAACTGGAAAAAATCCCTTCGTACAAACGTGTTGGGTGTCACAAGTAACAAACCCCTTTAAAAATTGTTAACCGAGTATTCAAACCTTGGGTCGTCTTCTCAAGGAACTGCGAGGAAGTATGTTCTTATTATTGGCTATAAAAGTTGTAATCGGGGTTTAGAAGGTGAGAAGCAAGTAATTTAATTGACGAGTGAATTAAATGGCAAGTAAAAATAAATAATAACTGTAAAAAAACTTTTGGCAAGATAAGGGAAATTAGAGGTCCAACATAGTTATCTCTCTCAACAATAATGAAAGTTGAATCTAAACTCCACTTGGTCAACCTTTACCAGAGCAAAAGAAAGTCAAGGGACTAATTAAGTTGACCTTTGAATCCTAATTATTTCCTAAGAGAAGGTTGGGATTATTTAAGTTCAACTCAATTAGCAAGACAACGATTATCAATTATGCTAAGTTTAATAACTGTTGAGTTACTAAATTCTTAACCAGAACCAAAAGGGGAAAAAGTAAAATTGCTGGAATAATAATAAAAATATCCTTAGATGGGGAGCAATGGTAACTTAAATCAAAGAGAACAATCATATACTGAAAATACCTCAATTATCATTAATTCAATTAGAAATATGTAACATGGAATGATTCTTAAATCAATTTATAATAATAATCAATTCAAATGTTGGAATAAATAAATAGAAGTAATACTAAAAGAACATTAAACCTGGATCCAGAGTTACTCTCAAAACAAGAAGAAATCCTAAATCCTAAAAGAGAGAGAGAGAATATCTCCCTTTCAACTAAATCTAAATCATTGAAAGATGAAAATATGCGAGCCCCGTTTGAATGGAAGCATTCCCACACTTTATAACCTCTGGTCTATGCTGTCTGTACTTGGATATGGGCCAAAAAAGGCTTCAGAATTTGCTGGGGGCGTATTCTGTAATTTCTGGTGCGTGGCCTCTGTCACGCGACCACGTGACGCGGACGCGGTCGCGTCATTCGGAGCTTTTCCTTGCCACGCGGTCGCGTCAGTCATGCGACCGCGTCATGTGTATTTTGCTTAAGGCGCACGGTCGCGTCAGTCATGCGGCCGCGTCACTGCTGATTCGTGCTTGGCACGCGATCGCATCATCCATGCGATCGCGTGGATACCAGTTCCTTTAAAGCTCCGTTTTGCTTCCTCTTTCCATTCTAGCATGTTTCCTTTTTCATCCTTTAAGTCGTTCTGCCTTGGAAAATCTGAAACTACTCAACACACTAATCACCGCATCGAATGGAAATAAAGGTAATTAAAATAATTAATTTTTAAAGCTTAGAAAACATGTTTTTCACTATATGACATAATAAGGAAGGGAAAGTAAAACCATGCAATTAATGTGAATAAGTAGGTGAAGAGCTGAATAAATCACTCTAATTAAGCACAAAAGAACTCATGAAATATGGGTTTATCAGAGAGCTCATAGCAACTAGAGTGTAGAATTCCTGGAGGGTCTGCATATTCTACAGGCGCCTCAACCAGGCCACTCGGAAGGATCATTACCCCCTGCCATTCATTGATCAAATATTGGATCGCCTGTCAGGTAAATCGCATTACTGCTTTTTAGATGGTTACACAGGCTATTTTTAGATTCATATAGCTCCTGAAGATCAGGAAAAGACTACTTTTACATGTCCCTTTGGAACTTATGCTTACAATAGAATGCCTTTTGGCTTATGCAATGCACCAGCTACTTTCCAAAGGTGCATGATGAGTCTTTTGTCTGATCTTATTGAAAGTTGTATGAAAGTTTTCATGGATGATTTTAGCGTATACGGTGATTCCTTTAACCTTTGCTTGGATAGTTTATCTAGAGTATTAGACAGGTGTGTTAGTTCAAACCTTGTTTTGAATTTTAAAAAGTGTCATTTTATGGTCAAACAAGGTATTGTTCTAGGACATGTTGTCTCTAATACTGGTATTTCTGTATACCCAGCAAAAGTAGATGTCATTTTCAGTTTACCTTACCCCTCCTCTATGAGGGAAGTCCATTCATTCCTTGGCCATGCAGGTTTCTATCGGAGATTCATCAAGGACTTCAGTAAGGTAGCATTACCTTTATCTAGACTACTACAGAAGGATGTTGAGTTCGAGCTGAGTGAGGACTGTATGGAAGCGTTCGATAAGCTGAATATCGCCTTAAGTCAAGCTCCAATTGTGAGAGGACCAGACTGGAGCCAGCCCTTTGAGATTATGTGTGATGCCTCCAACCATGCTGTAGGAGCGGCGCTGGCCCAGCGCGTAGGTTGGGATCCTTTTATAATTGCTTATGCATCTAAGACCTTAGACGCTGCTCAGTCTAATTACACTACCACTGAAAAAGAGCTTCTGGGTATTGTTTTTGCTCTAGATAAATTCTGAGCCTACTTACTTGGTACTAAGGTGGTAGTGTACTCAGACCATGCAGCTCTAAAATATTTATTAGCTAAAAAAGAGTCCAAACCAAGGCTAATACATTGGATACTGCTACTGCAAGAATTTGATTTAGAAATTAAGGATAGGAGTGGTTCTCAGAATTTAGTGGCGGACCACTTGAGTTGCCTTGAGCACATTAAGGATGACTCCACTCCTATCAATGATGCTTTTCCATTTGATAGCTTGCATGCAATATCTGAAGTAGTTTCTTGGTATGCACGTATAGCTAATTATCTAGTTAGTCATACCTTCCCTCCCAATTTTACTAAGCATCAGAAGGACAAGCTGAAAAGCGAGTCCAAATATTATATATGGGATGACCCATATTTGTGGAGGTGTGGTTCGGATCAGGTAATTAGAAGGTATGTGCCCCAATCAGAATTCCAGTCCATTTTAGAGGCCTGCCACTCTTCTGAGAGTGGAGGACATTTTGGCCCTCAAAAAATAGCTAGAAAAATTTTAGATTGTGGATTCTGGTGGCCTACTCTTTTTAGAGATGCTACTGCCTTTTGTAAATCTTGTTCCCCATGCCAAAGGTTTGGGAATATATCCAAGAGGGATGAGATGCCCCAACAGATTATGTATTCTGTGAAATTTTTTATGTTTGGGGCATTGACTTCATGGGTCCATTTCCAAACTCTAATGGTTACCTTTATATACTGTTAGCTGTAGATTATATTTCTAAACAGGTGGAAGCCATTCCTACTTGTACTGATGATGCTAACACTGTTGTCTCCTTTGTTAGAAACCATATTATCTGTCGCTTTGGATCACCACGAGCAATCGTGAGTGATCAAGGCACCCATTTTTGTAACAGGAGATTGACCGCTCTATTGAAAAAGCATGGAGTTATACACAAGGTAGCTACTGCTTACCACCCATAGACTAATAGGAAAGCAGAGGTGTCTAATAGAGAGATAAAGCGTATCCTGGAGAAGATAGTCAAGCCTCACAGGAAGGACTGGAGCACCAGGCTACAAGATGCGTTTTGGGCATACCGGACAGCGTACAAGACACCCATTAGGATGAGTCCCTTCCGCTTAGTGTACGGAAAGGCTTGTCACCTCCCGGTGGAGGTGGAACACAAAGTTTTTTGGGCTGTGCGGGAGTGTAACATGGGATTTGAGAAAGCTGGTGTAGAAAGGAAGCTGCAACTGGCATAACTGTAGACCCTTCGACTAGAAGCATATGACAACTCCAGGCTATGTAAGAAGAAGGTGAAGGCTGTGCATGACAAGCATATCAAGAGAAGGGAGTTCAGACCTGGAGATCTGGTTCTCCTTTACAACTCAAGGCTGAGGCTCATGACAGGCAAGCTGAGATCAAGATAAGAAGGTCCCTATAGAGTAGAGAAGGCAGAGCCATATGGAGTCTTTCACCTGAGTCATCCTTCAAGCTCCAAATTCATCAAGGTCAATGGACATCGCTTAAAGCTATATCATGGTGAGAAGATGAGGAAAAACAAGGAGCTGGAAATCTTCCTCTTAGAAGATCCACCAACAGCAGAGGATTGAGCTAAATGATCGTCCAACTTAAGGACGTTAAAGAAAAGTGCTAGGTGGGAGACAACCCACCATGGTACGACCTTTCAGTTCTCTTCTTAACTTTATTTTATTTTGTTTTTCTCAGTATCCATTCATAATCTCTGCATAAATTAGCTGCATACTGCATTCCGCATTCTGCATAAAAAAAAACGCACACGACGCGCGAGCGTCACTGACGCGTACGCATCATATGTGTGTGCGCGAAAAATAAAAATTGAACAGAGAGTTTCGTGGGAGTGGCGCAGGAAGGGGGCCTTGTGCACAAACACTACCACGCGTACGTGTCTATGACGCATGCGCGCATTTGAAATATTGGCATTCCACGCATACGCGTCCAGCACGTGCACGCGTGGATGATGAAATCGGCGTAAATGAGTAATTGGGCAGAGAGTTGTGATGGTGTGGGGCTGGAACTGTGCTAGGAGCGCAAGTCCTATCACGCGTACGCGTCCCTGACACATACGCGTTATGTTCCCATCCAAGCCATCCACGCGTGCGCGTCCCTGACGCACACGCGTCGTTTAAAATTTTGGCAAATGTGCGTATTGGACAGAGAGTTGTACGTGCACGAGGCTGCCTTCACGCCATTGGCACAACCCATGTCATGCGTACACGTCCCTGACGCGTACACGTCGTTTGAAATAAATGCGATTCACGCGTACGCGTGCTGCACGCATACGCGTTGCATGCGACGCACAACTAAAACACCTCAATGCCTGATTTCATATCTTCCATTCCCCCAATCCTAATTATCTTTCTATTATCATTCTTTCTTCTTTCTTCTCCCTACTTTCTTCTTTATTCCTTCTTACTTTCTACTACTTTCTCTTTCCTTCTTCATCCTCTTCCTCAAGGTTCTTTTCTTCTCCCCTTTTTTAATCTTTCATTATTACTTTAATTTATGTTTCCTTCTTCTTTTTCTTTTAATTTCATTATCTATGGTTTCTTTTTCTTTCTTCTTCTAAGCATTTTTATGATGGTGTTTGACATTTACATGGGTGTTTCTTCTCTTCTATATTTTGCTTGTGGATGTTTTGGGATTGATTTGATAATTAATACATATTTTGGGTTGCTTGCATGTTGGATTTCATACTTTCCCTAACATATTTTACATGCCTACCAAGTGTTTGTGAAAAATTCATATGGCATTGTAAATTTTTAATTACTCTATTCTTCTACTCTACTGCCTGTTTTTAACAAAACCCTTACAACCTTTTATTAATTAAATATAATTTTCAATACAAATGTGATTATTAGTTTGTTACATTTGATAATCAAATTAAGCAATTATTGGTTGATCTATGCTACTCATGCCTTTGCCGGCATGCCAATAAACATCTTGCATCTAATTGTCTTAATTTATCATGCTATATTTCCACTGATGTCCTGATTACATGGAGTCGCGACCATGTGTTTACGACATTCTTCTTTACCTTGGCATTAATTATCACTTGTATTTTCCTCCTCCTGGTTCTAGCTACTTGATTTCATGTCCCTTTCTTTTGTCCCTTTTCAGGATGGCCACCAGGAAAGGTAAAGAGAAAGCCTCTAATAAGCCACCGGCGAGAACAGGAATGAAAAGAGCACCTGCTGCAGAACCACCCTCAACATCAGTCAAGCCATCAACAAAGCGGGTCCAGAAGATCATCAAGGTCGATGAAACCGAGAAAGCCTCTCCAGCAAACGACATTGCGCGGTTCACTAACTGCTACTGTGAGCAGATGTTCCCCATCCTAGCTGAGCAGAACTACAACAATGAGCACCTACTCATCCTCCCTACCCATATTATTGAGTTTGTTGAGCCCCGCATTGAGCAGAGACAATGGAGATTCTTGCAGAGGCAGCCCCGGCAGGTTAACCTCTCATGGGTAGTTGAATTCTATTCCAATTTTTACATGCCAGCCTTGCAGTCTGTCTATGTCCGTCAGAAGCAAGTCCCCCTATAACTGAAGGAGCCATTTAGCAAGCTTTAGATCTCCCCCTTGTTCCAGAAGGATTAGACATATTCCAAGAAGCCTCTTTCAAGCGCCAGATATACCAATTTGACTGGGACACCGTCCTCAGAGTTATAGCACAACCTGGCAGCCGATGGATCTATGGATACTATCAATCCCGACCTAAGGGCATATTGGCTTCAGCACTTACCATGGAGGCTCGAGTGTGCGCACAGATTATGTCCCACTACGTCTTTCCAAGCACTCACGAGTCCTCCTTCACTGCGGATATAGCTATTCTCCTCTGGTGTATCCTTACAAACCAGCCTCTCAACTTACCAAGACACCTCTGGCATGCCATAGGACACGTACAGATTGCGGTCAACCTACCCTTTCCCGCCTTGGTTTCAGATCTAGTCTCGGTAGCCGGAGTCTCTTACAGAGCTGGAGACACCAAGACCATACTTCCGCAGAACGATCAGTATGTCCCCAGCAGGAAGTACATCAAACCCCCAGCAGCCACTACCAGTAGGATTACAGACCTAGCCGGAGATATTTCTTCCCTTTCCACATCACTAGCACCATCAACAAATCAGCTGCTCCTTCAGATACTTCAGAGATTGGACCGGCTTGACCGGTAGGCAAAGAGAATGGAGCACCGTAACAAGCGCCAATTTACATACCTGAAGGAGCTGATTGTTGGCAAACACCCACCTGAAGAAGAACCAGACACTCCGAACTCCACTTCACCTACCAGCACCAGGAGCCATGACAACCCCAACTGTGGAGATGCTATTACCAGCCCCCCTTTGTTCCTAACTGATGGCACCGAGGATGGTGCCAAGCTTTAAGTGTGGGGAGGTCAGTCAGTACCTGACTTCCGGAGGTAAGCTCTCTCTCTTAACACAAACATTTTAGTTTTTCTTTTGTTAAATAGAATAGATTGCATGATAATACTTGTTTGCATGTATGTTTGCTTAGCTAAAGTAATAAATTTCTTTTCAAGACTCTATTTTATAATATTTTACTAATTTAAATTGAAAAATATGTGTTAAACTTGTTTGAAGACTATAAATTGGAACATAAATTATAGCTAAGAACATACAACCCGTGAGAGTTGAGCTTGACTACATGGTTACACTATTTAACCATAATATTTTATTCTTGTGTGTTTTCTTCTCTATGGCTGTAGTCTATATTTTGTTCCATTCTATATGTCCATTGTTTAGTGTATTTACATGCTTGCATATGATTGAGGCCATCATTTGTTATTAACTCACTTATCCCAAATAGCCTACCCTTTCAATTACCATTGTTAGCCACCTTGAGCCTTTTAATTCCCATTTATTCTATATTTTACCACATCACTAGCCTTAAGCAGAAAAACAAATTAATTACCCCCAATTGAATCTTTGGTTGGCTTAAGATAGAGATTGTGTATCAACTAAGTGTGGGGAAACTGTGGGAACATGGGTTAATAGGGAATGTGTTATGTTTCTACTTTGATAAAATATTAGGAATTTGGGTACCTACTCATGTGAAACCAGAAAAATTAAAAATCCATGTGCATTGATAAGTTATATTTACTTTTTCATTAAAAAATATTAAAATAAATAAATAAATAAGGGGACAAAATTACCCCAATGTTAAGCTAATGAAAAATCAATGCATATGTGATACAAATTAATAGAAGAGTTGATGCATGAGTATGTAATGCAAAAGTGGGAATTTTGGGTAGCTAGGCATAATTTTAGAGTTATATAGAGTATATGTGTGTTTAGGTGAGAGCTTAGGTTAATCAAAGATTCAGTTTATAGCTCACTTGGCCATACATATATCCTCACCCTATTTTAGCCCCATTACAACCTTGAAAAGACCTCATGATGTTTGCATTGGTGCATTAAATATTTGTCGATTGGTTAGATGAAGAGCAAAGTTTTAGAAAGCATGACTAGAGAAGACTAGAGTGGACTACCCTATACACTTGAGAGATTAGAGTGCATATACACTACCAGTGAGGGTTCAATGCTTAATTCTATGTTCCTTGCTTTCATGAGCTACCTTCTTACAAGTTTACCTGTCTTTTATTGTATGATTTGAATTAGTGGAATTTGATCTATATTTGTCTTGGAGAATTTGTTTATTTTTAACCAAGTAGATAGAGACATCTTAGCATATAGTTACATTCATATACATAGGTTGCATTGCATTGCATGAGTCTTACTTTTCCCTACTCATTTATTTTATCTCCCTGAGCTTAGCATGAGGACATGCTAATGTTTAAGTGTGGGGAGTTTGATAAACCACTATTTTATGGTTTATCTTGTGCTGATTTGAGTGGCTTTTATCAAGTCTTTACACACTTATTCATACTATTTGCATGGTTTTACAATTCCTTCCAAGTTTTGTTCTATGATTGAAAACTTGCTTCCTAAGCCTTTAATTTGTGTATTTTAATTCTCCTTTACACCATTCGATGCCGTGATCTGTGTGTTTAGTGTTTTCAGGCTTTACAGGACAGGAATGGCATAGAAGATGGAAAGGAAGCTTGCAAAAATGGATGGAACACAAGAAACTAAAGAGATAACCAGCGAGCATCAACGCATACGCATGGCTCACGCGTGTGCGCGATTTGGAGAAATTTGCAGTGACACGTGCGCGTACCTGATGCGTACGCATGGATTGGAGTTTGCACGGAGATGTGTGCGCGTGCCTGACGCGTACGCGTGACACGCGAAGATGACCAGCGACGCTTACGCGTGACATGCGCGATCTGCAGAAGTTACAGAAAATGCTGGGGGCAATTTTGGGCTGAGTTTGAACCCACTTTCTGGCCCAGAAACACAGACTAGAGCCAGGGAATAGCAGAGACTCAAGACACATTCTCATTACGCATAGTTTTAGTTTTAGTTTTGAATCTTAGAGAGAATTCTACCACTTCCCCTAGGTTTTCTTCACATCCATAGTTTTAGAGTTTATTGCTTTTGCTTTGGATATTGAGAAGAGTCATTACCTTCGTTGAAGTCACTATTATTCTAGTTTGCTTTTTTTTCCCTTACTCTTCTATATCCTTAATTTTTGTTCAGAGTTACAATTGGATTGTTTTTAGAATTTATTAATGCAAGGAATACTTTTTCATTTAATTTTATTATTTATTTAATTGCTTCCAATTTTATTTCAATTATCATGTCTCTTTTCCATTCCTTTTTCGTAACAATGAAGATGGTATTCATGTTAATGGAATAGTTTCCTAACTTGATTGGGAGTTGATTAAGAGGAGAACCTTGAGTTGAAATACTCAAGTGTTAATTTTAATCGGAAGTTGTTGGCTGACTCTCTAGTATCTGACTCTAATCCTTTCTTAAGAAAAGATTAGGACTCGAGTGATAGAGTTGGTTAGTAAGTTATTTGACTTTCCCTTATTAAGTAAGGGATGACCAAATAGAACAATAACCTTTTATTATTACGCTTGGAAAAATTCAACAAGGATAGAACTTCCAACTAATCTTCTCCCAGTCAAGGGTTTTATTTGAATTATATAAATTCTCTCGTTAATTTCCATTGCTTCAATTTACAATTATTTATTTTTCTGTTTCTCAAACTCAAAAATCTTTGGGAAAACCTCTGACCAATAAGCTGCACTCTTTTGTCAACTCGTTGGGAGATGACCTGTGATTTCTACTCCCAATATTTTGTTCTTAAATTTGTGACAACTCTTTTCTAAATTGATAAGCGGATTTTAGTCGGTTGAGAACTGTACTTGCAATGCTGTTTTCTCTATAAATTCTTAATCAGCCAATTTCTGCCACGTCATTCATCACCTGGTAACTTGAGTTAACTAACTTGGGATTATCGATTGAAAACCCATTATCAAGAGTAGCCTTGTGATAAAATATTTAGTAACCAAAAGAGGTGTTGGACACCACTATTCAAAGACAATTTCAACTTATATGCCTGTGGTATGAATGTGTTAGGGAATGAAGCTTGAGAAAGTAAGTACGAAGGGGTGTTTAAACACATAACAACTTAAACTAATTAGTTTGGGATTGTTGATTGAAGGCATATGATAAAAAGCCGCCTTAGGACAGGACACTTAGCCCAAATAAAATAAGGAAGCTCTGAAAGAAATAAGAAAATAAGTTGAGGATTATATAGCAATACAATATGAAAGGAGTCTCACAAGATAAACCAAGTTAGTGTTTGAGCAAGTATCTTATTCATAGAGCTTATATAAGTTCATAATAAAGGAGCATGACTAAATGCATGAAACAAAGTGACCCCATTGAGTAGGATGATGATATACCCCTAATTAAAGATTTCTTCTTGGTTGATTCTTTCAATCCTTGCATTCTAGTTATTGCTAAAAATTCTTTCATCTTTTGCTTGAGGACAAGCAACATTTCATGTTTGGTGTTGTGATGCATTTGCATCTTAGCTATGTTAGCTAGTTAGTTTAGTTAGTTTTAGCCTCTATTTCAATTATTTTCTTTGAAATAAACAAGCACTTTGATGAGTTTTATCTTCATGCATAAAAGTACCAAGAACTAGGTGAACTTTGGTCAAATTCATATAAGTAATTCAAGAAATATATGAATGAATTTGGATGAATGAATCTCTTGAAATGGCAAAACTTTGATGCAAGTTCTATGGTTTATGATAAGCGAAGCAGAGAGCCCTGGAGCAAGGTGAAGGCTACCAAAGGCGTTGCCAACTTAAGTTTGGTCATTGATAATGCCTTCCTTGATTTAAGATTGAAGACATTGCCAACTTGAGAATTCAAGTTAGTAATGCCTTTATTACTCCATCTATGAACACGTTGCTAACTCTGGTTTCCAAGTTAGCAACGCCTTCCCATTGTAGCATCACCACCTTCATCATTTCATCTATGAAGGAGTTGGCAACTTGGTTTCTAAGTTAGCAACTCCTTCCCTTTTGAATAACAAAGGCGTTGGCAACTTGATTTTTTAAGTTGGCAACACCTTCTTTAATTCAAAACATGGAAGGTTGGTGATCAAAGCATGAAGGCGTTGGCAACTTGATTCTCAAGTTGGCAACGCCTTCCGTAATTCAATAAGGAATATGGAAAACAAAGTCAATGAAGGAGTTGCCAACACTAGTCTGCGAGTTACCAATGTGTTCACAAGATATTATTGAAGGCGTCACTAATTTGGAAAATCAAGTTAGAAACGCCTTTGCAATTGTTGCCCCTGGGAGTATATGAACACGTTGCTAACTTGAAACACCAAGTTAGCAACGCCTTTGCAAATTTTGGCCCCTGGGAAGACATGAAGACGTTGCTGACTTGTGTGTATGAAGGCGTGTTTGCTGACAACATGCCAGATGAGTAGCTTGGAAAATTTTGTTACTGTGCGTACACACAAACCAGTGTGTGTACGCACAATGAGAATTGTTGCTACTGTGCGCACACATAACCTAGTATGCCTACACACAAAGGGGAATATAGCCAAAATACGCACGTGAGGGACGAAGGATACGTAGGCACAATGAGAATTGTTGCTACTGTGCACACGCATGATTCTGTATGCGTACGCATGTAAGGATTTTTGTGCAGACATGCGTACGCACAAGTAGACGTGCGTACGTACAAGAAAAGATCTCCCATGCAAAGCGTCAAGTCCAACAAAGCCCATTTCCTAATCTGGAAAGCATGATTGAAAGCCTTTCAAAGAGTCAAAGGATCATTATAAATAGGAGGGAGCTTTGTACTTGAAGGGACTTGATGCACGGAAACTTGTCTCTCAACAAATTTCCCTCAGAATATACCAAATTGTCGTCAAGTAAAAACTCACAATAGAGTGAGGTCGAATTCCACAAGGATTGATTGGTCAAGCAACTTTAATCAGAGGAATATTCTAGTTGAGCTAGGCAGAAATTGAGTTGATATTTGTAGAACGTAAACGGCGGGAAAATAAATAACAGAAAGTGTAATTGCTGGAAATAAAGAGCGAAATGTAAATGGCGGAAAGTAAATTGCAGAATCTTAAATGGGGAATTGAGGAAATGAACATGAAAGGAAATGGCAAAAAGTAAAGAGAATGGGTAAGATCAGAAATGGGGGATTCATCGGGCTTAGGAGATGTTGTATTCTCCGGATCAAGTTCATTGATCTCCTTGACAATCTTAAGTGATTGGATTCCGATTTCTTGGCAACCCAATCTCTCAAATCTTGATCAATAGCCAATTCCTTGGTCAAATTGCTCATGAGAAGAGATGAAGTATGGTCATTGATTATACCACATGTATTCCCAAATCAAAGTGTTGGTAGGATTATATGTCACCATATCCATCCAAACCCCAATTTTGTCCAACATGAGAAAGCATGTCTAGCATGATCTCTTCATCCCTCTTCCACGGTCCGAAGAGATCCAAGTATGAATGGCTTCTTTTCTAAGACAACTACCCAATAGGATGAAGATTGAAAGCTTTCTAGTAAAATCAAGAGAAAAGAAAGAAGAAGAATAATGAAAACTATTATTGATCCATCAAATTACAACAGAGCTCCCTAACCCAATGAAAGGGGTTTAGTTGTTCATAGCTCTGGGAATGGAAAGCGTAAATGAAAAATACATTCTGAAAACTTAAACTAGAAAGTACAGGGAAAGTAAAATATACAGAGTGTAGTTCTCCAATATGCCAAAAGCTCCTTCACTAGTTCAAAACTACTCCTATATATACTACTTTTCTGATCTTCTAGTTGGCTTCTTCAAGTCTTGGATATGGGCCTTTGGATCTTTAGTTGAAGTAGTTACAATCTTCAGTGGTCTCAGCTCTGCTTGCAGAGAAAGTGTGAGTTAGGCATGGACGTTAGTTAGCACGTTAGTGGTGTTAACGTTATGTGAAAGGGTGGGTTCGAGAACGTTAGTGACGATCACCTTTTTCACTAACGTTCCAAGCCAAAATTGATTCATGTTAACTTCAACGTTAGTGGCACTAACGTGACCACTAACGTTGCCTCTTGGTCCTTCGCAAACGTTATTGGCATTCACCTTTTCCAATAACGTTGCTTATTGCCCCCTTTCCCCACGTTAGAGTTCACGTTAGTATAGCTAACATGACCTTTAACGTGGACTTGCCTATTCTTCGAGAGGGTTAGTGACACTTACCTTTGTCACTAACGCTCCAAACACCCCTCCTTCCAACGTTAGAGTTCACGTTAATTAGATTAACGTGGTGGTGATTGCCATCTCCAACATTAGTGACAAAGGTGAGTGTCACTAACGTTGGCAATTCCTTGTTCCTTCCACGTTAGAGTTCACGTTAATGTGATTAACGTGACTCTTAACGTGGCCAAGTGTGCCCCTTCTTCCAACGTTAGTGGCATTCACTTTTACCACTAATGTTGGAGCTTCACTTATCTTCTACGTTAGCTTCCATGTTAACGTAATTAACGTGGCAACTAACGTGGGCTATAATGGCTTTCAAGGGTGTTATTAGCGATCACTTTTCTCATTAACGTTGCAAGCTAGCTCCCATTCCACGTTAGTGGTCACGTTAATTAGACTAATGTGGCTACTAACGTGGTTCTTCCTTGCTTTCTTTGTCCTAAAATCAAGCAATTAAAGTGTATCAAAGCTCTATTCCAAGTCATGAGATCATGCATTATCCAATTTGTCATTAAATTCATGCATAATTCTTATGAAATCATGTAAAGTTCACAATATTTGCTTGAATCAAGATGTAAGTAAATATCTACCCAAAACTTGCTTATTTACTTAAGAAAATGCATGAAACTACCCTAAAACAGTAAAGAAAAGGTCAGTGAAACTGGCCAAAATGCCCTGGCATCACAACACCAAACTTAAAGCTTGCTTGTCCCTAAGCAAGTACTGAAACATAAGAATGATGAATGAAAGAACAAGAGGAACAAGTTATTATTATAGAAGTAAAGCTCTTGGTTTATGGGGTTTCATGCATAGCAACTTAGGTTTATTCCTTTACTGGTTTCCAAGTCCTTATCATGCCTTTGAAAACTTGCTTGATTGCATCCTATGAGATCCTTATTCTTTGATCCTCCCCCTTTTCAGGGTTTATTGCATCCTTAGGCTAAGTGCTCTGTGAGGGGGCAACTCTTTAAAATAAGCTTTCAGCCAACACTCCCGAACTAGTTGGTTTAAGGTGCTAGGTGTTGAAACACTCCTAAGGACATACTCCCTCAAGTCTCTCTCCCCCATACATGCACACCACAGGCACATGGTTTGTTATTTTCTTTCCTTGAGGCCTTGGTGTCCAGCACCTCTTTGGGTTACTAAATGTTCTGTAGCAAGGTTGCTCTTGATAGTGGATTTTCAGTTGATAATCTCGGGTTAGTTAACCCAAGTTATCAAGTGATGAAGCACTCCTAAGAACTTATTCATCCAAGCAGATCCTTGGTACAGGATCACCACAAACACATCCCTCAAGATTTAAACCCTTGGTGCCTAGCCTTATTTCTTATTACTTCTCTTTCTTTTTCAAACTCTTATTGTTCTTTCTTTTACTTATTAGGATCTTGTTGTTTGGTTTATCTCATAGAATGTGTTTCAAGCATGTAATTCAGTGCATAAGTGTCCTTATACCTTACAGGTGAACCAACTTAGCTAACTTATTACCACACTACAGACCTTGAGAACTTACTCTACAATGTGAACTCCACTCTGGTTTTTCTTTTCATAACATTCTTTTTCATTAAATTCAAAAGGGGAAGCATACAAGTAAGTAGGATGAAAATGAAAACAGGTAATTTGGACCAGCACACATAGACTTAATAACTAAAAATGCTAAAGATAGAATTGAAAATTCCTAAGCTACTATGGAAGCATGTTCTATTTCATATATGATTTTCCTTATTTAGACTTCAAAAAGATAAAACGAAGAGGGAACTCCACCACCTTTTACTCACGGGGCTGCCCATGCTCTCCCTCTTGTTTGTCCTCTTTGTGTCCACTTGTGTTTCCTCGTATCCGTGTCATTCTGGCTCTTTTCCAGTCTTCAAGTGCTTTCCTTACTGATTCATGACTCCTTTCGACTTTTTTTCTTTCTTCTCGTGCTAAGTCATCTTTCACTTCTTCATATCTTGTGATTCCCGGATGCAATATAGGCAGTTGTCCAACTAAGTATCCGAGCCTGGCTTGAGTGTTCACATGATGTCCAGTCTCACTCATGTAAACTCCTTCTGAGAATGCTTTGTATTCATCGAAGAGTTCTGCCTGTTCTAATTATTTCCGATGCATCTCATGTATGTGTTCACCTTGATGTGCTTGGATATTGATTAGCTTTTGGATGGCTTCTTGTTGTTGATCTTGCCTTTGTTCCATCCTGTGGAAGGATTCACCCCATTGTTTCCCTTGTTCCAGTTGCTGTTCCATCATTTGCTTTTGCCACTCCTCCTGTTGATTCATCCATCTGGAAAGTGATTCTTCTTGGCGGTTCATCATTTGTAGTTGAAGATCTTTCTGTGCCCCTTGATTCTCCACGTATTGTCTAGACAAGCCATCAATGGCTTCCTTTAATTGGTGCATGTCCAAAGTGGCTGGGGCTTGCTCTCCTAGGTCTTGTCCTTCTACCACTTGATGGGCTGTCCTCTTTCTTAGCCATTGCTGAGGTAGGGGAGATGCAGCAGCATGCATCTGTCGAACAGTAATAGGGATGCCAGCTTTTATCCATTCGGGGTTCTCATCTTCGAACACCAGCCCAGCTCTGTCACACAGACAGAAAATAGTACTGGGGTAGCCTAACTTTCCTCCAAAATCACTTTTCTCAGCCATCTTCCTAATACCTTGGGCTATGAGTTTATGAACCTTGATCTCTCCCCCTTTTAGTATACATTGCACCATTGTTGCTCTCTTAAGATTCACCTCTGAGTTATTCCCGGTGGTGAGGATGGATCTCCTTACAATTTCGAACTACCCCTTCGCTTCAGGGGTAAGGTCCCCTCTCTTGATGAACATGGGCTTCCCTTGAGGATCTCGTACCCAATCAGCTCCTTGCACGTAAATATCTTGCACAATCTGGTCATAATTGGGACTGCTATCTATTCTGGATTGATAGCTTTCCTCTGCAAATGGTATGATTCTTAGTTTTAACGCCCTCATAATGCTCATGGGACTAAAATTCACTGTTGCTCCTCTTACAAAACTTATATAGGACTCATCTGCCTTATCATACCGGACTGCATTCGCATAAAACTCTCTTACAAGGGTTGTATTTACTTTGGTGACCGGATCAGTAAGGAGCTCCCCTCTTCTTTTTTCCACTTTTTCCGAAATTTTGGGGCACTCAGTTTTCTTGACTTGAAAGCCTAGCTCATATATGATCTCCTTATCAGCCATCCACCCAAATTGAAGTGCATGGTGAGAGGTTCTAAACTTCTTTTCATCAAAAGGGCGTTGCTCCATAGGCTCCTTCCCCTTTCGTCTTTTAGAGCTGGACGAGGCCATGAGTGACTTCCGAATTTGAATTTGTAAAAGTATGGATGATTGGTGAGAGTGTCTTTGATGGTGTAAGAGGTGTTGGGTTCCGAAAGTGAGACATACAAGGAATGGGAATTGGAATGTGGAGGGGGTACGGAATAAGAACCACTTATATAGAGAAGTGGTAAGTAAATGGAAGGTGTGGATTGATGGTATGGCTGTATGATGAACGGATGGGGTTTAGTATGGGATGGCCATAAGGATCATCACATTTATGATGGGGTTGGTTCGGTCTCCAAGGGTGTTATTCTTCCAATGTTGCATGGCAACATTTCCCAATGCATTCCCCTTGAAGACATGTGTATAGTCCCCTCTTTTTTTGAAGTGGCCGAACCTTCCTTCTTAAATTGTCCCATCAATTCCTTCCAATCTTCCCTTCATTACCCCCTAAAAAAAAAGAATGTTATTAATAACTTTTTGGGATAATGGCGGCAAAATAAAAAAAAAGAAAGAATAACTACTTTTTAAAATTTTTGTTTTTAAAATGACTAAGTGCTATTCATGAATGCAAACTAACTAACTACTTAGTTATCCATGTATGCAACATTGGTGACACCAAACTTAGTTTGTGGCCATGTGGTGTAAAAAGATTTGTTCAAGGTTCTAAGAGTGACATGATATGAATTACAGTCATGTCCTCTTAGTGTGCCTTTAACACCAAACTTGTTCTTCACTATATGTTGCATAAAAGGATTCATTCAAGTATATGTCAAAGTTGATTCGGAATGCATGAACCTTGTATTATTAACTACTTTAAAAGCATATAAAACATGGGTTGCCTCCCATGAAGCGCTTCTTTAGCGTCACTAGCTTGACGTTCTGCCCTTGTCAGGGTGGTTGGTAATGCTTCAAATCTTCCCCCCTTGCAGTGAATCTATCTCCATTGGCTTCGTTAAGGATTTTCACATGTTCTAATGAGAGAATTCTGTTGATGGTGAAAACTTTAGGCATCTGAGATGGGATGGTGGGGAGATGAGGTAGGATAACTGGGAGATAAGCTGAGATCACTTTATCCCCTGGAGAGAAATCCTCTGCAGGGATCTTCTTGTTCCTCCATCTCCTTGGTGCCTTCTTCTTTGTTTCTTTTAGTGTTGCCTTGCTCTTTGTGGCCTCTTTTTCCAAGGAAATTTTATTGCTAGTCTCATATAACTGTGGTGGTTTTGGCTCTTCTTGGTTTTCCTTTAGCTGTGACACCTTCTGACTGTTTTGCTTACCAGCCAAAGGGATTTCCAGGTGTACAATTTGTGTTTCAATGTTTTTTTCTTCCACCAGTGCCTTGTTGTGATCTTCCCTTGGTTCCTTGTTTTCTTGATCTTCTTCTTGTGAGGGTTTGAAAATATTGAATGTGAGTTGTTCATCATGTATCCTCAGTATTAGCTCTCCACGCTCCACATCTATAAGCGCTCTGGCTGTAGCTAGGAATGGTCTTTCCAATATGATTGGGTGAAGGTGACTCTCTTCTATTTCCAATATGACAAAGTTTTTGGAAAGGAAGTAGTTTCCAACCTTTACCAACACATTTTCAACCACTCCTATTGCTTGTTTTTTAGTTTTGTCAGCCAGCCTGATGACTACATCTGTGGGCGTTAGCTCATTGATCTGCAGTTTCTTCATGAGAGATAAGGGCATTAAGTTGATGCTTGCTCCCAGGTCACAGAGTCCTTTATCAAACCTTGTTTCTCCTATAGCTCAGGGGATGTGAAAACTCCCTGGATCCTTCCTTTTTGTAGGCAACTCTGGTTGAATGAGAGCACTGCACTCTTTATTCATCACTATTGTTTGCCCTCCTTTGAGTGAGCTTTTCCTGGTCAGAAGCTATGACGTTAGGATTTTTTTGCCAGTAAAGAATGTCATAAAAACAGTCGCGTTGTAGATATAGTCTCTAAACCGACAAAAATCCCTTCATACAAACGTTTTGGTTGTCACAAGTAACAAACCCCTTTGAAATTGATAACCGAGTATTCAAACCTCGGGTCGTCTTCTCAAGGAATTGCAGGGAGGTATGTTCTTATTATTAGTTATGAAGATTGTAAATTGGGGGTTTTGAAAGTAAGAAAGCCGTATGTTGCACAAAAAGAATAAAATAAAATAGTAATAATAAAATAAACTCTTGGCAAGGTATGAAGACTGGAGGTCCTATCCCAGTTATCCTTATCAATTGTAATGAGAATTGGATTTTTCTCCCACTTTATTAACCTCTAACTATGAAGGTAAGTTAAGTGGATGAATTAATTCTTGAAGAATTCCAATTCTCAATCAACAATGAGTTTGATAACTCAAGAGTCACCAATTATTTAACCAAAGCCAAAAGGGAAATATCTAAATTAAATTAAAAGCAAAACAATCTTAAATCTGAAATACCACAAATAATATTAATTAAGAAAATCATAACATGAATGTAGCATAAGCCAAATAGGCAACATAACTAATATAAGCATTAAAGTATTTGAAAGTAAGAGATAAATATAAAGTAAAAGAACATTGAACCTGGGATTGAGAGTCACTCCTAAAACTAAGAGAAATCCTAAATCCTAATCCTAAGAGAGAGGAGAGAACCTCTCTCTCTAAAAACTACATCTACTCCTAAAATTGTGAATGTGTGAGCCTCTCTATGAATGGATGTATTCCCCCACTTTATAGCTTCTAATCTGTGTTTCCTGGGCTGCAAACTGGGTCAAAAATAGTCCAGAATTCGCTGGATTCGAATTTTGCCATGCTGGATTTTCGTCACTGCGACGCGGCCGCATGGATCACGCAGTCGCATTGTCTAGCGTCAGCGGAACTATAGCATATTATATATCAAATCGAAACCCCGGACGTTAGCTTTCCAACACAACTGGAACTGCGTCGTTTGGACCTCTGTAGCTAAAGTTATAGCCGTTTGAGTGTGAAGAGGTCAGGCTGGACAGCTTAGCAATTTCTCCAACTTCTTGTATTCCTTCCACTTTTGTATGATTCTTTTCTATCCTCTGAGTCATTCCTGCCCTATAATATCTGAAATCACTCAACACACATATCAAGGCATCTAATGGTAATAAGAAAGGATTAATATTAGCAATTATAAGTCCAAAGAAGCATGTTTTCAATCAAAGCACATAATTAGGAAGGCAAGCTTAACTTTGGGGCATTTTGTCCCCTTTTACTTATTTGCTCTTTTTCTTTTTCTTTTTTTCCCTTTGGGACATATATATATATATATATGTTTTTTTTCTTTTTCTTTTGTTTTTCTCAATGCATATGATTAATTTATTGAATGCATGAACATGTCCTAAATATTTCTTTCACATTTTTAGAAAATTCTAACATACTCAATTCTTCAAACCAAATATTTCCAAACCCAATTTCCCACACTTAAATCATAAGCACTCTCACTAGTCTAAGCTAACTAAGGATTCAAATTAAGGACATTATTGTTTTCCGTTTAGAGTTAATGATCTGCTTAAATAAAGAACAAAGGGGTAAAATAGGCTCAAAATTGGTTTGTAAGGGATAATGAAAGGTAAGGCCATATGGGTATGTAAGCTCAGTGAAACAAAGGCCTCAATCATGTAAGTGTATGCATACATCAAACCATGGAAATATAGAATTAAGCAAGACAAAGATCACAATTTTAGAAAGAAAAACACACATCAAAAATAAAATATTGGTTGAAAAATGCAACCAATTCAAATAGGCTCAAAAATCTCACAGGTTATGAAAAGCAAGCATTAAATAGTATAAAGTATAATAGAGAAGTGCATAATGCCATATGGGCTTTTTCACAAACACATAGCATGTATGGTAAATAAGCTATTTGAAAGTATTAAATTGAACATGCAAGCATCCTTTAAAAAAAAGTAATATATAATTGTCAAATAATTATGCAATAATCCACAATGACCCATATAAGATTCCAACACCAGTGAAAATAATGCAATGAATGAAATATGCAAATAAATGAAGTAAAAATAAAATGAAAGATAAGAAGAACAAGAAGGGAAAGAAAGAGAGGAGAAGTAAGTATAAAATAAGGAGGGAAAAGAGAAAATAGGATTTGGGGGAGAGAAAGACAAGATATTTTGGCATATGAGGTTAAGGTGTGCGACGCTGGCGACGCGGTCAGGTGACGCGGACGCGTGGGGCACGCGATCGCGTGACTTGATTTGTGCTAGTGGCGCGAGTGCAGCCTCGCGGTCGCACAACTCTCTGTTCAAAACTTAGTATTGCCAAAATCCTGGGTGACGCGGTCGCGTGGTTGACGCGATCGCGTGAGTGGCCATCATGGGGATATGACGCGGACGCGTGGAGCACGCGTTCGCGTGGTGAGGCTTGGGCTTCCAGCATGATTCTAGCCTAACTCCAGCTCAACTTTCGGCCATGCACCCAGTTGACGTCGATTTTCAGGTCACGCGGCCGCGTGGGTGACGCGGTCGCGTGGGAGGCCATTATTCCCAGGCGACGCGGTCGCGTGGGGTGATTTGTGCCATTGGCACGCCTCCAGCGCTGCTCCTGCGAAACTCTCTGTTCATATTAATATTGTCTCCCATCTCCTTGCGACGCGGACGCGTCGCTGATGCGGTCGCGTCGCGTGCTCGTTTTTTTTTTTAATAATCTGAAAAATGAAGAATGCAGTGTTAATATGAATGTGATGCAAGACTCCAGGTTCAATATAATAAAATAAAATAAAATAAAACTAGAAAACAAATAAAACTAAATAAAAATGAAAAAGGACGATCATACCATGGTAGGTTGTCTCCCACCTAACACTTTTAGTTAAAGTCCTTAAGTTGGACATTTGATGAGCTTCCTGTTATGGTGGCTTATGCTTGAACTCATCCAGGAATCTCCACCAGTGTTTGTGATTCCAGTAACCTCCGGGGTCCCAAACTAGGCATGTAAAACCCTTGAGCAGCTTCAAAAAGATTCTTAGGCTCCCGGGGTGTTGGATGTCAGAACAGATTCCAGGATCCCAAACCTTGCTTTTACACCCATTTTTATCGGGATCTGTATTTTTCCAGCTGGGTGATAAGTAATTTGAATTCTCACTGCAGCTACCAAACAGCTTTCTAGACCCATTCAATTGAGCTCTACACCAACCTTTGCATTTAAACTTTGAGCACACAACCATGTTGAACCTTGCTTGACAATTCTTACCACTGGCCATCTTCCTCTTACTCTTAATGCCACAAAGAGCTCTAAGTTGACCATCCGTCTCCAGTAGCCCATATTCAAGTGGGATTAGAAAGCTAGGAGATATGAAATTTACCCACTTGAATGTTGTGAAGGATGATGGCAACTTAGGGAGAGGGGTTTTTAATGAAATTGCAAGCTCCACTCCCTTGTGCTCTTCTCTGATAATTACCACCTCTTTGCAAGCTTCTTCAATTTCAACCTCTTCCTCTTGGTAGCTTTCTTCCAATATAATCTCCTCTTCATTGCTTTCTAAGGGCATGGAAAGTTATGCTTCTTCTTCTTGAATCTCCATCTCTTGATCAACCTCTTCCAAGTCTTCAACTGTGATATGCCTTGGAGGTTGTACACCCTCCTTAGCATCAATTTCAAACGTCTTGGAAGGGGGTTCTATGACTGGACTTTCCCATGGAGGTTCTGCATCTCCTAAGTCTTCAACCACTTCTTCTTCTTCTTGAACAATGACAGCTTCTTCTACTTGTTCTAGTACGAATTCATGCTCTGTCTTGTCCACTGGAGCCTCTGGTATCTCCTTCATGCTACGCTCTTCACTAGACTGTCCACATGGGGCTGTGGTTGACCCTTGTATATTTGAGCGTCTAGAACCCCATTGAATTAATACTTGCTCTAGTTGTTGAACGGTTACCTGAAATTTAATTACTGTTTTCCTTAGGCGAACCTCTGCTTCTCGGGTTGCTGGACTTGGACATGATACAAAAGAAAGTGGTGGTGGTTGGGAGTGATTGGATTGGAATTGGGGTGGTTCTATCTATGGTTCATATGGTTCATAAGGTGGTTGGTATGGTGGTTGAGGGTTAGGGTCATATGGAGGTGAATGGCGGAAAGGGGCTTGTGAGTTTGGTGGTCCAAAGTTATGTTGAGGAAAGGGTTCATAGGCGTATGGTGCTGGTTGTTGATAGTCCATTGGAGGTGGTTGTTGCCATGAGGATTGATCAAATCCTTGTGGCTCCTCCCATCTTTGATTGTTCCAACCTTGATGCCTGTTCTCATTGTAATTTCTTCTTCCTGCAACATTATTGTAACCAGACTCAAAGCCAAAGGGGTGAGAGTTCAGAGTACAAAATAAAAATTAAAAAAAATAAAAACAAATTGAAATTAAAAGGTTATTTAAATTTTTAATTTGAAAATTAAATTTTGAAATTTGAATTTTAAATTTTTGAAATTTGAAATTTGAAAATTTTTTAAATTTGAATTTTTAAAAAAATTTTAAATTTGAATTTTGAAATTTGACTTTTGAAATAAGATAAGATAAGATAAAAATTTTAAAATAAAAATCAATAACCTCTTAATTTAATAAAAATAAAAATAAAAACAAATCAAAAAGCAAATATTTACAATAACCAATAATAAGGCACACGTTTGCAATTCCCCGGCAACGGCGCCATTTTGACGTTAGGATTTTTTTGCCAGTAAAGAATGTCATAAAAACAGTCGCGTTGTAGATATAGTCTCTAAACCGAAAAAAATCCCTTCGTACAAACGTTTTGTTTGTCACAAGTAACAAACCCCTTTGAAATTGATAACCGAGTATTCAAACCTCGGGTCGTCTTCTTAAGGAATTGCAGGGAGGTATGTTCTTATTATTGGTTATGAAGATTGTAAATTGGGGGTTTTGAAAGTAAGAAAGCAGTATGTTGCACAAAAAAAATAAAATAAAATAGTAATAATAAAATAAACTCTTGGCAAGGTATGAAGACTGGAGGTCCTATCCCAGTTATCCTTATCAATTGTAATGAGAATTGGATTTTTCTCCCACTTTATTAATCTCTAACTATGAAGGTAAGTTAAGTGGATGAATTAATTCTTGAAGAATTCCAATTCTCAATCAACAATGAGTTTGATAACTCAAGAGTCACCAATTATTTAACCAAAGCCAAAAGGAAAATATCTAAATTAAATTAAAAGCAAAACAATCTTAAATCTGAAATACCTCAAATAATATTAATTAAAAAAATCATAACATGAATGTAGCATAAGCCAAATAGGCAACATAACTAATATAAGCATTAAAGTATCTGAAAGTAAGAGATAAATATAAAGTAAAAGAACATTGAACCTGGGATTGAGAGTCACTCTTAAAATTAAGAGAAATCCTAAATCCTAATCCTAAGAGAGAGGAGAGAACCTCTCTCTCTAAAAACTACATCTACTCCTAAAATTGTGAATGTGTGAGCCTCTCTATGAATGGATGTATTCTCCCACTTTATAGCTTCTAATCTGTGTTTTCTGGGCCACAAACTGGGTCAAAAATAGTCCAGAATTTGCTGGTTTCAAATTTTGCCATGCTGAATTTTTGTCACTGCGACATGGCCGCATGGATCACGCGGTCGCGTTGTCTAGCATCAGGGGAACTATAGCATATTATATATCAAATTGAAGCCCCGGACGTTAGCTTTCCAACACAACTGAAACTGCGTCATTTGGATCTCTGTAGCTAAAGTTATAGCCGTTTGAGTGCGAAGAGGTCAGGCTGGACAACTTAGCAATTTCTCCAACTTCTTGTATTCCTTCCACTTTTGCATGCTTCCTTTCTATCCTCTGAGTCATTCCTGCCCTATAATATCTGAAATCACTCAACAAACATATCAAGGCATCTAATGGTAATAAGAGTGGATTAATATTATCAATTATAAGTCCAAAGAAGCATGTTTTCAATCAAAGCACATAATTAGGAAGGCAAGTGTAAAACCATGCAAATAGTATGAATAAGTGGGTAAAGAGTTAATAAAAACCACTCAATTGAGCACAAGATAAACCATAAAATAGTGGTTTATCAAGCTCCTTCATGCACTTAATGTATGAGGGCATTTGTTGGAGAGCTTTGATGAATGGTATATTTACATGGAGGAATGCAAACATGTCGAGGAACTTTGAGTATATTCTCTTTTCTACACCACCCTTGAGTCTTTCGGGAAAAGGTGCATAGAGTTTCAGAATCTCCTTCTGTGTAATTTTAGTTTCTTGGTGACCCTCTTCCTGCTTCTCTGTTGAGGTGTCTCTAGGTTGTTCGAATGGTTTGTTCAGCTCTTCCTCTGTCCCCTTATCACTAATAGTGACCATCTTGTATTCTTCCCATCTTACTTTCTTTGCTTCACCTCTCGGGTTTTTCTCTGTGTCACTTGGGAAGCTGTCAGTAGGTTTGGGAATCTTCTCAGAGAGGTATCCTACTTGAAATTCTAGCCTCTTGATGGTGTCTCCCTGGTTTTTGATATTGGCTCGCACCTCCTCCTTGAACACCTTATTATCTTGGATTTCTTTACATATGCCTTCAAGTAGAGTCTCAATCCTTGAGAGTCTATCTTCGGATGATGGTGAGTTGAGATTGGAGTGATGAGAAGGGCCATTTTGGTTTTGATATGGATGTTGATGGGTGTTGTTAGGTGGGTGCTGATATGATCTCTGTGTGGAATGTTGATGAGCTGCATTGTTGTTGGGGTTGTGACGTCTCTGATCTTGGCCTTGATCTTGTTGATTTTCCCACCCAAAGTTTGGGTGGTTCCTCCAACCAGGATTATAAGTTTTGGAGTATGGATCATGGGTCTGCCTAGGTGAGTTCCCAATATAGTTGGCTTGTTCCTGATCACCCTCTGCCTCTGCATTCACTCTTTCTTGAGCTGCTGATGAGGTGGTGATTGCTGCTACTTGGTTCCTTTCCATCTTCTTGGTAAGGTCAGCCAGCTGCTTGGTGATCATCTTGGTTTGAGCCAGCAGTGCATCCACGTTGCATAGCTCCATCACTCCTCTAGTGTTGCCTCTTTCAAAAGCATAGAAGTAGTCATTCTCAGCTATAGTCTCAATGACATCTATGGCTTCTTAAATGGTCTTCTTCTTGTTCAGAGATCCCCCGGATGAGTGGTCTACTGCCTTCTTTGATTCATAAGAAAGACCTTCATAGAAAATGTGTAACTGCACCCATTCATTGAACATATCTGTCGGGCACCTTCTTGTTAAGTCCTTAAACCTCTCCCATGCTTCATAGAGAGTTTCACCATCTTGTTGCCTGAAGGTTTGTACCTTAGCTCTCAACCTGTTGATTCTTTGAGGAGGATAGAATCTCGCCAAGAATTTGTTCACCATATCTTCCCAGGTTATTAAGCTCTCCTTCGGGAAAGATTCCAGCCATTTAGATGCTTTGTCCTTGAGTGAAAAGGGGAACAAAAGCAATCTATAGGTGTCGGGATGAACACCAATAGACTTCACAGTATCACATATCCTCATGAAGGTGGTTAGATGTTGATTGGGGTCTTCTTGGACACTTCCTCCGAATGAACAGTTGTTCTGAACAAGGGTGATGAGCTGTGGCTTTAGTTCAAAGTTATTGGCATGTATGGTTGGCTTTTGGATG
>NC_029790.2:71328517-71368207 GCF_000816755.2 Arachis ipaensis
CTTTTACTAGTTCAAAACTACTCCTATATATACTACTCTTCTGATCTTCTAGTTGGCTTCTTCAAGTCTTGGATATGGGCCTTTGGATCTTTAGTTGAAGCAGTTATAATCTTTAGTGGGCTCAGCTCTGCTTGCAGAGAAAGTGTGAGTTAGGCATGGACGTTAGTTAGGACGTTAGTTGTGTTAACATTAAGTGAAAGTGTGGGTTCGAGAACGTTAGTGACGATCACCTTTTTCACTAACGTTCCAAGCCAAAATTGATTCACATTAACTTCAACGTTAGTGGCACTAACGTGACCACTAACGTTGCCTCTTGGTCCTTCGCAAACATTATTGGCATTCACCTTTTCCAATAACGTTGCTTATTGCCCCTTTTCCCCACGTTAGAGTTCACGTTAGTATAGCTAACGTGACCTTTAACGTGGACTTGCCTATTCTTCGAGAGCGTTAGTGACACTTACCTTTGTCACTAACGCTCCAAACGCCCCTCTTTTCCACGTTAGAGTTCACGTTAATTAGATTAACATGACCATTAACGTGGTGGTGATTGCCATCTCCAACATTAGTGACAAAGGTGAGTGTCACTAACGTTGGTCCATCAATTCTTCTTCCACGTTAGCTTCCACGTTAACGTAGTTAACGTGGCAATTAACGTGGGCAATAGTGGCTTAATAGTGGCTTAATCTAATGTTAGTGACAAAGGTGAGTGTCACTAACGTTGGCAATTCCTTGTTCCTTCCACGTTAGAGTTCACGTTAATGTGATTAACGTGACTCTTAACGTGGCCAAGTGTGCCCCTTCTTCCAACGTTAGTGGCATTCACTTTTACCACTAACGTTGGAGCTTCACTTCTCTTCCACGTTAGCTTCCATGTTAACATAATTAACGTGGCAACTAACGTGGGCTATAATGGCTTTCGAGGGCGTTATTGGCGATCACTTTTCTCATTAACGTTGCAAGCTAGCTCCCATTCCACGTTAGTGGTCACGTTAATTAGACTAATGTGGCTACTAACGTGGTTCTTCCTTGCTTTCTTTGTCCTAAAATCAAGCAATTAAAGTGCATCAAAGCTCTATTCCAAGTCATGAGATCATGTATTATCCAATTTGTCATTAAATTCATGCATAATTCTCATGAAATCATGTAAAGTTCACAATGTTTGCTTGAATCAAGATGTAAGTGAATATCTACCCAAAACTTGCTTATTTACTTAAGAAAATGCATGAAACTATCCTAAAACAGTAAAGAAAAGGTCAGTGAAACTGTCCAAAATGCCCTGTCATCAGGAATTTACTTTGGAGCTCATACTTTACATCACTTTTACTTTCATCTTTGCTTGTAGTTTTCTTTTCTTTTACTTTTGTACTTAGCTTAATTTTCATTTTTGAATTCTAGTTTGTACTTGGAGCTATGAGTCACTAAATGCCATTTTCACTAGGGGGAGGAGCTCTGTTAATTTTAATGGATTAATACTTCTTCTTTTCTTCTCAATTCAGGTTAGTTTATCTAAGAGGAAACTCTTGTACTTCATAGATTCAATCACTATCGAGAAAGGGATTGAATCTACTTGAATTGTGTGATGAACTTGAGAAAGGAGTCATAAATTCAGTTTGGGGTTTATCCTCTCATGATTCTCTTAGTTGATACATTCTTGGTTTGGTATGTGAGATGTAACCACCTTGAATTGAAATTCTGGGAATTGTGTGGCATTGGGATTAGCAATTGATCTTCACCTCTTCTCATGAACAATTAGATCAAGAGATTGGCAATTGTTTGTGATAGAAATTGAACCACCAAGAAATTGGGATTCAATTACCCACAATCTGCCATAAATGTACTCAAATGATTGAGAAGGGATTGATCACCATTAATTCATGATAAATCAACATCTCTAATCCCTAGTGATCTCACCCATAAAAAGTCTTCACTTCAATTTTGTTGAGTTTTTAGTTCTCTTAAATACCCACTACCCAATTTCCCTTTTATATTCCTGTAATTTATAATTCCTGCCATTTATATTTTAGTTCTTATTTTCTTGCACTTTAAGTTCTTGATATTAAATTACCAGTCATTTACTTCATTTTTTTACTTTCAGTCATTTCAATTCCTTGTCATTTATATTTTTGCACTTTACTTTCATGTCAAATTAAATGTTGAATACACAAAGAAATCATAAATTATTTGTCTGACTAGAACACCATTCAACTAAGATTGCTTAATCCACCAATTTCTGTGGGATCGACCTCACTCTTGTGAGTATTACTACTTGATGCGACCCAGTATACTTGCCGGTAGTTATATGGATTAATTTTTTTCGTATCAACAACCCCTATAGCATAGTCACTGGCATCACACATTAGCTCAAATGGTAAATCCTAGTTAGGAGGGGCTATGAAGGGTGCAGAGACAAGCTTTGCTTTCAGAGTTTCAAAGGCATGCAAGCAGTCATTATTAATGCACGAAAATCTGTCTCTCAAGAAATTTCCACTGGCAAGTGCACCAAATTATCGTCAAGTAAAAACTCACAATAGAGTGAGGTCGAACCCCACAGGGATTGATTGGTTGATCAACTTTAATTAGAGGAATATTCTAGTTGAACTGAATCAGATTTGAATTTGGATGTGCAGAAAAGTAAATGGCGGGAAAAGTAAATTGCAAAGAATATAAATGACTGAATGTGAATTGCAAAATATAAAGAGCAGAAATTAAAGTGCAGAAAAATAAATAGGAATGGGGTGGTTAAGCATAAAAGTAAATAACAGAAATTAAAGAGAATGGATAGATCAGAGATGGGGAGTTCATTGGGCTTAGGAGATGTTGCATTCTCCGAATCAAGTTCATTTTCATCTCTTCCTCAATCAAGATACTCATTGATTTTCTTGGCAATCTTAGGTGATTGGATTCCAATGTCTTGGCTTACCAATCTCTCTAAGCTTGAACAATTGCCCAATATCTTGATTTAATTGTTCATGGGAAAAGATGAAGTATGGTCACTGATTATACCACATGTTTTTCTAGATCAAAGTATTGGTAGGATTACGTGTCACCATATCCATCGAACCCCCAATCCAGTCTAACATGAGAAAGCATTTCTAGCATGATTTTCTCATCCCTCTCTCGAGGCTCAAAGGAAACCCAATTATGAAAAGCTTTTTTGTCGAGCCAACTGCTCAATTGAAATAAGAGCGAAAGCTTTCTAGAAAAATCAAGAGAAAAGAAAGAAGAAGAAGGGTAAAAACTATTATTGATCCATTGAATTACAACAGAGCTCCCTAACCGAATGAAGAGGGGTTTAGTTGTTCATAGCTCAATTCAAACAGAAATTGCAAAAAGAAAGAAAGTACATGAACTAAAAAGAAAAGTACAGAGAAAATAAACAGAGTTTTGAACTCCGAGAGCCCCCCTTTGGGCCTCCCGAGAGCTTTGGATTCTCTAAACCTCCATGCTTCGCAGCCCCCTTCTAACTTACGAAGTCTTCATATTTATACTCCTTTTTCTTCAAAATGGGTTTTCAAGTACTTGGATGTGGGCTTTTAGCCTTGATTGGAGTAAGCTTGGAGTGGCTCTTTAGTGATGTTGGCAAGGACGTTGGCTAGCTAACGTTCATACATGCATGGGTGGTATTTTGTATTGAAGTTGGTGAGAACGTTGGTGATCAACGTTTGAGTCAAACGTTACTTTAAAAAGAGAATTTCTGGATGCAGCAACCATAGTTTGACTCAACGTTGGAGTCCAACGTCCGCCTATCCACGCGTGCGCGTCGCCCACGCGTGCGCATGGATTGGCAAAATTACCCATACACGCGTACGCGTCGCCCACGCATGCGCGTTGATTGACAAAATTTCTCATCCACGATTTTCCAACTCCAAAACTTGAAATTTGTCGAGCACGTTGGAGGAAATGTTGGACCACCAACATTCCCTCCAACGTTGGCACCTCTCTACCGCAACGTTGGACCCATAGTTGGAGTCCAACTTTGGCTCCAACTATGGTCTCTTGAATTGAAGTTTGAGGCATAGTTGGAGTCCAACTTTGCCTCCAACTATGCACCTTCCTCTTGGCCAGCGTTTGAGATAGCGTTTGAGGTCCAACTTTGGGCTCAAACGTTGGCTTTTTGCTTATAGTTTGAGGCATAGTTGGAGTCCAACTTTGGCTCCAACTATGCACCTTTCTTCGCCAATGTTTGAGGCAAAGTTGGATGCCAACTTTGGCTCCAACTTTGCACCTCTTTTTAGGATGGGTGTTGGACCTAACGTTGGAGCACCAACTTTGGCTCCAACGTTGGTCTCTTCTTCTTTCTTCAACGTTTGAGGCAACGTTGGTGAGCCAACCTTGGCCACGAACGTTGCTTCCTTTTGATGCTTTCCATGGTCCTTTTGTTGCTTGTTTGCTCTCCCTTCCTTAGCTTCCTTTCCACCTATCATCAACCAAACACATGCATCAAAGCTTTGCTAATTTCACAAGATTTTGCATCATCCACAATAAAAAATAAATCTAGCATACATCTCATGAAAATGCACAAAATTAACAATGTTTGATTGAATCAAGGCATACATAAAATTCTCATCCAAATACTTACTTATTGCCTAATAAATGCATGAAACTTCCCTAAAACAAACAAAAAATGGCTTGTGAAACTAGCCAAGATGCCCTGGCATCACAACACCAAACTTAAATCTTGTTTGTCCTCAAGCAAGTGATAGAACATAAGAAGAATAAAATGAAAATACAAGAGATACAAGTCCATATTCAAAGAATTCAAATCCTTGGTTCATGAAGTTTCATGCATGGCAATTTAGGTTCATGTCCTTACTGGTTTTTAGGCTCTCATATGCTCTTGAATTCTCACTCTATTGCCTTCTGAGACTCTTATTCTTGATCCTTAACTTAGCTCTGTTTTTGTTTTCTTTCCTTCTTTATAGCCTATTGCTTTCTGTAGCTAAGTGTTCTGTGTTGAGACAACTCTTTAGGATAAGCTTTCAGCCAACACTCCCGAACCAGTTGGTTCAAGGTGCTAGGTGTTAAAACACCCCTAAGGACTTAATCACCCAAGTTTCTCCTCAACACATACACACCATAGGCACATGGTGTCCAGCACCTCTTTGTGTTACTAAATGCCTTGTGACAAGGTTACTATTAATAGTGGACTTTTAGTTGACAATCTTAGGTTAGTTAACCCAAGTTGTCAAGTGGTGAAGCTCTCCTAAGAACTTACTCATCCAAGCAGATCCTTGCAAAAAAATGCCACAGACACATGCCTCAAGGTTCAAACTATTGGTGCCCAGCTTTATTTTCTGCTCTTTTTCTCTTTTTAGGATCTTATTTTAAGTCTCATAGAATGAACTTCAAACTCATAATTCAAGAGATATCTTAGCCTTGTACCTTATTGATGATCTAACTTAGCTAGTGAATACCACCACAACACTAGGACTTTATTCTGCACATTGGATTTCACTTTTGTATTTCACAGCAAATTCTCATAAATTCTTTTATTGAGCTCAAGGACACAGCATACATTTCAAGCAGGATGAAAATGAAGCAAGCACTTAGACTAGTAGCCCAAGATGACAATAAAGAAAGACACACAAGATGTAAAGGTTCATGCAAACAGGGCACAATCATACTTCCAATTAAAGCACTACAAACTAAAAACAGTAAAGTAACAATATAACCTCTTGGAGTCTTCTTGTTTCTTCCTTATCATCATCATCTATTACTTTTGTATCCTTCTTTGTCTCCTTGGATGATGGTGCATAGTCCATCTAAGAGATTGATTGAATTTCTCCAAAGTTATTGAAAGTTGCTTGTTCCCCAAGCACTTGAGAGATGGTTAGCATGCTTGTATGCTTGTGTTTTTCTGAACTTAAGTTGGTGTGTGCACACCAAACTTAGTTCCTTGCCTAATGCAGCAGAATGAATACATATAGAGAACCTCACGTGCTTTTATTAAGAAAACAACTATGAACTAGAAATTAAACAATTGTTAAGTAGTTCTTCTAATTGGTTGGAGCTAGTGACTAGTCATGCTGAGGGTTGCAATGTGTTCTTAATGAAATCTTTGGTAGAACACCAAACTTAGAATCCCACATTCACCCTTGAATTATTTTAGTGTGCAATACCAAACTTAGCTCCTTGCAATATAGATAAATCTACTTAACTCTTTTATTGAAATAACTAAGAAAAGAAAAGAGAGTTACCTCTGGTTGGGTTGCCTCCCAACAAGCATTCTTTTAATGTCATTAGCTTGACATTCTGTTCATAAATTTCTTTCTCTTCTTCCAGTTTGTTAAGAGGAATGACCTCAAGTGGAAAAAGGAGCCAGTTAATGCCCCTTGTTGTGAGTGCCTCCTTCCAGCAAGCCTTCTTTTGTGTTTGGCTTGAGTGAACATGCTTGTTGGATCAGGAGTTAGATTGTTCTTTGACGTTCTCTTCTTCATGGATATGGTCCTTTGTTTCTCGGTCACAATCCTCCTTTTGGTGCTTGTATTTACTGCCTTCACATCTTTGATCTCAATACTTGGGTATTGTTGGATAGTTGGAGCATCCTTTTTATCAAGATCTTCTTGAATTGGTGGTTCAATGAATTCACCTTCTATATGCAACTCTCTGTTGCATTGGGGTGTGGACTTCCTTGATTGACTTCCTCCCTTTCTTCTACATGGTGTTGCATTGAGTCTTTTAGGAGTGAGTCTCCATGTTCCTTTGTCACCCTTAGTAGCCTCTGTGGGTATGGAGCCTTAGGCTTATATACTCTCACAACCTCCTCCTTCTTCATATGAATCTCACTTGGTATGGATGCCTCTTTTTCTTGTTCTTCTGATTCCTCCCCTGTAACCACCATTTGGTCCTCGTCCTTCTTGCTAAGCACTACTTCACTCCCTCCAAGGAAAGAGATCGGTTAATTCTCCATCATAGGGTTGTGTTAATTGTCTATTTTTTTCTTCATGGGCCCTTTTTGCTATTTTCTTTTCTTCATTTATCTTTATCATTTTTCAAGGAGGAGTTCTATCCTAGCAAGTCTATCTTCTTCTCTCTTTTTTTTAGTTCTTCAATGATGAGTTCCATCCTAGCAAGTCTATCTAAAGGAGGGTGTGTAGGTTGTGGCGGTTGGTTAGGGTTGGCTTGTGAATTGAATTGGTTATTTTGTGGTTGTGTGTTCTGAAAGAGGTATGACTCTTGTGGGTAATGGAATGAGTTTTGTGGATGGTGAAATGAATTGTATGGATTTAGGACAGAATTTTGTGCTGAGGCATACTCAAGTGATGAAGAATTTAGACATGTAAAACTCGGAGGTGAGGTTGGATAGTTGAGAGGTGATGGCTCTGGATGAATCGGGTATGAATGAGTGAAATCTCTTTGATTTTGATCTTCCCAGCCACAACTTGAATAGTGATTAATTTCACCAAAATGTAGACCATTTTGTGGTTATGGAAAGTACCCCATTTCATGTTCTTGATACTCCCACCCACCAGGAGCATAATAACGTGAAGCATTATGTGGTGGTGGAAAGTATCTCATGAAATTTGATTGACCAAAAGATGCTGGATACTCCTTTCTTTCTTGCAAAAAGCTCTGTCTCAAACAATGATCACCAAAAGAAATTGGAATCTCCATTGTAATAAATGAGAGATTCTTAGTGAGGCAAAATAACAAACAGTTAGTGGATAAATCAACAAGGAAAAACCACTTAAATTGCAGAGAATAAAAACAATAAACAGTTGAAATAAAACTAATCAACAAAGGAAAAGAAAAGTGTTGAATCTAGTTATCCACCAATTTATTCATTGTCAATACAAAATCAATCCCCCAGCAACGGAGCCATAAACTTAATGCACAAAAATCTGTCTCTCAACAAATTTCCACCGGCAAGTGCACCGGATTGTCGTCAAGTAAAAACTCACAATAGAGTGAGGTCAAATCCCACAGGGATTGATTAGTTGATCAACTTTAATTAGAGGAATGATCTAGTTGAGCTGAATCAGATTTGAATTTGGATATGCCAAAAATTAAATGGAGGGAAAAGTAAATAGCATAGAATATAAATGACTGAATGTAAATTGCAAAATATAAAGAGCAGAAATTAAAGTGCAGAAAAATAAATGGGAATGGGGTGGTTAAGCATAAAAGTAAATAACAGAAATTAAAGAGAATGGATAGATCAAAGATGGGGAGTTCATTGGGCTTAGGAGATGTTGCATTCTCCGGATCAAGTTTATTTTCATCTCTTCCTCAATCAAGATACTCATTGATTTTCTTGGCAATCTTAGGTGATTGGATTCCAATATCTTGGCTCACCAATCTCACTAAGCTTGAACAATTGCCCAATGTCTTGATTTAATTATTAATGGGAAGAGATGAAGTTTGCTTACTGATTATACTACATGATTTTCTAGATCAAAGTATTGGTAGGATTACATGTCACTATATTCATCCAACCCCCAATCCAGTCCAACATGAGAAAGCATTTCTAGCATGATTTCCTCATCCCTCTCTCGAGGTTCAAAGGAAACCTAATTATGAACAGCTTTTCCGTCGAGCCAACAACTCAATTGAAATAAGATCAAAAGCTTTCTAGCAAAATCAAGAGAAAAGAAAGAAGAAAAAGAGTAAAAACTATTATTGATACATTGAATTACAACATAGTTCTCCAACCCAATAAAGAGGGGTTTAGTTGTTCATAGCTCAATTCAAATAGAAATTGCAAAAAGAAAGAAAGTACATGAATTAAAAAGAAAAGTACAGAGAAAATAAACAGAGCTCTGAACTCCCAGATCCCCCCTCAGGGCCTCCCGAGAGCTTTGGAGTCTCTAATCATCCATGCTTCCGAGCCCACTTCTAACTTCCAAAGTCTTTATATTTATACTCCTTTTCATCAAAATGGGTTTTCAAGTACTTGGATGTGGGCTTTTGGCCTTGATTGGAGTAAGCTTAGAGTGGCTCTTTAGTGATGTTGACAAGAACGTTGGCTATCTAACATTCATACTTGCATGGGTGCTATTTTGTATTGAAGTTGGTGGTAACGTTGGTGATCAACGTTTGAGTCAAACATTACTTTAAAAAGTGAATTTCTGGGTGCAGCCAGCATAGTTTGACTCAACGTTGGAGTCCAACGTTCGCCTATCCACGCGTGCGCGTTGATTGGCAAAATTACTCATCCACGATTTTCCAACTCCAAAACTTGAAATTTGTCGAGCACGTTGGAGGTAATGTTGGACCACCAACGTTCCCTCCAACGTTGGCACCTCTCTACCTCAACGTTGGACCCATAGTTGGAGTCTCTTGAATTGAAGTTTGAGGCATAGTTGGAGTCCAACTTTGCCTCCAACTATGCACCTTCCTCTTAGCCAACGTTTGAGGTAGCGTGTGAGGTCCAACTTTGAGTTCAAACATTGGCTTCTTGCTTATAGTTTGAGGCATAGTTAGAGTCCAACTTTGGCTCCAACTATGCACCTTTCTTCGCCAATGTTTGAGGCAAAGTTGGATGCCAACTTTGGCTCCAACTTTGCACCTCTTTTTAGGATGGGCGTTGGACCTAACGTTGGAGCACCAACTTTGGCTCCAACGTTGGTCTCTTCTTCTTTCCTCAACGTTTGAGGCAACGTTGGTGAGCCAACCTTGGCCACGAATGTTGCTTCTTTTTTATGCTTTCCATGGTCCTTTTGTTGCTTGTTTGCTCTCCCTTCCTTAGCTTCCTTTCCACCTATCATCAACCAAACACATGCATCAAAGCTTTGCTAATTTCACAAGATTTTGCATCATCTATAATAAAAAATAAATCTAGCATAAATCTCATGAAAATGCACAAAATTAACAATGTTTGATTGAACCAATGCATGCATGAAATTCTCATCCAAATACTTACTTATTGCCTAATAAATGCATGAAACTACCCTAAAACAAACAAAAAATGGCTTGTGAAACTAGCCAAGATGCCCTGGCATCACAACACCAAACTTAAATCTTACTTGTCCTCAAGCAAGTGATAGAACATAAGAAGAATGAAATGAAAATACAAGAGATACAAGTCCTTATTCAAAGAATTCAAATCCTTGGTTCATGGAGTTTCATGCATGGCAATTTAGGTTCATGTCCTTACTGGTTTTTAGGCTCTCATATGCTCTTGAATTCTCACTCTATTGCCTTCTATGAGACTCTTATTCTTGATCCTTAACTTAGCTCTGTTTTTATTTTCTTTCTTTCTATATAGCCTATTGCTTTCTGTAGCTAAGTGTTCTGTGTTGAGACAACTCTTTAGGATAGGCTTTCAGCCAACACTCCCAAACCAGTTGGTTCAAGGTGCTAGGTGTTGAAACAATTAACCCAAGTTGTCAAGTGGTGAAGCTCTCCTAAGAACTTACTCATCCAAGCAGATCCTTGCACAAAAATGCCACAGACACATGCCTCAAGGTTCAAACTATTGGTGCCCAGCTTTATTTTCTGCTCTTTTTCTCTTTTTTGGATCTTATTAATTCATTTAAGTCTCATAGAATGCACTTCAAGCTCATAATTCAAGAGATATCTTAGCCTTGTACCTTATTGATGATCTAACTTAGCTAGCGAATACCACCACAACACTAGGACTTTATTCTACACATTGGATTTCACTCTTGTATTTCACAGCAAATTCTCATAAATTCTTTTATTGAGCTCAAGGACATAGCATACATTTCAAGCAGGATGAAAATGAAGCAAGCACTTAGACTAGCAGCCCAAGATGACAATAAAGAAAGACACAAAAAATGTAAAGGTTCATGCAAACAGGGCACAATCATACTTCCAATTAAAGCACAACAAACTAAAAACAGTAAAGTAACAATACAACATCTTGGTGTCTTCTTGTTTCTTCCTTATCATCATCATCTATAACTTTTGTATCCTTCTTTGTCTCCTTGCACTACAAGAAAAAGGCGTATTTGTAACAAAAAAATTGTTACAAAACGTCGAAATTTTGAAACAAAAGTTTGTTGTAACAAAAAAAGGGGCCATTGCAGTAAATCCCATTACAAAAAGTTTTTGTAATGAAAAATGGAACTGTTACAATTCAATATGATGTTTTGTAACAATTTTTTCTGATACAAAAAACCAGAAGCCGTTACAAAAGTGGTAACAAATTTTGATCTTCAAGGTATTTTTTGTGACAATCTATTTTTTCCTATCAAAAAATTTTGTTATAAAATATAACTTGATTTTGTAACATTTTTTTTTCTTTAGTTACAAAAGTAAAATAATTATTTTGTAACATTTTTTTTAATTAACTAATATATTAAGTATTTTATTAATCAAATCTACATTTATATAATATGTAAAAACATACATAATTCAAACATGCCTCATTTAGCTAAAATTGTTTTAAAACAAAATAACATTAGTGAGTACATTGATTAGTTCTACAAGTTATATGTCTTGCACAAGTTCAACCAAAAGCTAAAAGTTCTAACATAGATTAGTGTCTCTATGAATCAAAATATTCTTGAGCCCTCAAAGTAGCATGTGATCACCATTTCAGCACTCCTATAAATAAGAAAATCCGAAACAAAAAGTTAGGTGCATAGTCAAAAGAAATATCTTAAGGCAATTAGAAATCATGTAGCAAACAGGGGTCTATTTTGACACAGAAATTCGTCAAATAGAACTTGTTTGCTCAAACAACACAATGCAGTTTAATTGAGCAACCAAATAGGACAACAACCAAATAGTGAATAACAAAACCCAAGCTTCCAGCTTCCAACAATCAAAACAGTGAAGCACTTAACCGGATAATCAATCAATTAAACTTAGCAACAGTTGAAAACCAAAAGCAATTAAATACCAACTCAATCAATTAATAGAATCAAAGATGAATATTGAAAACAGCTTAAGATAAATTTCGGCAGCATTTTAGCAGTAAATTTGCCTATTTCACAATTTCAATCAATCAATTCAAATTCCATATGAATTCTTTGAGAGTTAAAAACACAAAAAATCATAATGAATTCATAGGAAGGAAGTAAATAAGCCAATTCCAGCAAGAAAACATGAGGAAACAATTAAAACCAATCCAACCACAAAGAAGTAGAGCAGCACTCAGCAGAACAGCAATCAATGGCCCATCATACAGCACCTAAAACAGTAAAATGAACAAAGGTAATGGATTCAAGCAGCATTCTATTCATTGAAGTCAATAACCATTACACTTGCAAGCAGCAGGGGCACAGCAGTTTATCCATTAATTCAATAGAAAATCAATTAAGCCAAACTAAACGATTTCAGCAATAGATTTATCAATAAAACTAATCTCAGTTCAGCAACCATCATCTACTCCAACACAAACAATAATAACTCAGCAGCATTTCCTTTCTCATTGAATTTAACAATCATTCAACAAGCAAGCAATGTGGGGGGAAAATCAGCACCAACCAACAGCAAGTATAGAGCAGCAATAATAACTTAATGTGAGAAATTATTCAACAACAAATGCACACACAAATACAAGGATTACTTAAATGACTCATCATGCTTATCCACATATGTCTGCAGTACTGGTAGGAGATGGAAGTGCTGAAGCACCAAACATGGCTTCGTCATAAGCAGCTTGGATTTGTTCCTCCCTTCTTGCCTTGATAAGAAAATGAATTTGATCTATGTTTAGTCTTCCATACATAGATGATGCATGTATGTTAACAAGGAACAAAACTGACTATTCATGAATATAAGAAGAGGAATATACCTCTATTTTAGAATACCGGAAACTCTGGCCAATTTGCTTGGCCAAGAAAGCATCATCTTCAGCCACTGCAGATAGGTGGGCAAATACAATTAGTTCAATTAAGTTTCAGGCTTCAAGCCAAATCCCAAACCATTACTCATTATCATTTATAAGAAAAAGTATCATTGGCATTCAATAATTAAGAGAATCACCATGACTAAGCAATGAACAATTAAAATCAGTAAGTATTGGTGGTATTAACAAGCACAAAAAAACAGTACTCAACATTGGATCAATTAAAAATGAAGTTTACATTTTCAGGATTCAGGTTCATATAACTTCATTTGATTAATTAATTATCAATTGGAAGTGGAGCCCTGTTTTCATAAACCAGTCCAGAGTTTTCAGCAAACAACTGACCTTCCAAGTGACTTATCTAAGTCTACAAAACAGATATGAACATGAAACTTGTACTCACTTAAAATAGACTGATAGATCTTTAAAATCCTTTTGAAATCAACTCAAAATTCTGTTTAAATTAAAAGTTATAGCATTTGGAAATTGGTGCTGCAGAACCAGAAAACCAGAAAAATCTGCAACAACCACTAAACTTTCAAAAATCATATCTTCCAAACCACTTGGCCAAATTCCCTGAAATTTTTATGGAATATTCAAGACACACTAACGTTTTACAGAAAAATAGTTTCATCTAAAAATTAGGTCTGTACTACTCCCAAAAAGTCATTCGTTCTGCTGCCAATTATGCAGTTTTCTGCAGAAATTCTGCACAAAGTATTTCCAACAACCTCACATACCAATTCCTATATTCAAGCCTAGGATTAATCTAAAACCATATTTCTAACTTTCTTTTGACTAACCAAAGTTGCCCAAGAACTCTTAATTCAATATATCACAATTTCATATCATAGGTGCAACATAACCATATTATCACAATATCCATTCTTCAGCATCTCATCTATAACAACATATCTCAAGTTCTGATTCATAAAATCAATTTTCAGCAGCCATAGCAACATTCCATACACAAAATCAACATCAACAAGTACTAGCAGTAAGTATAACTTCAAAATACACAACATCATCAATAATCATTACGTTAAATCATTAAACCAATCACCAATTACAGCTATGATTCAACTCAATACTAACAATTATTCACACAAAGCAATCTTAAACCATTTACAGCTACTCATTTAATTTTATTGGCATTCATAACTTAAAATATTTATTTTTAAAACAAATCCCCTACCTCAGTTAGTCAAAAACCACAAAATTAAGCATGACTTCAACTTCGTTCTAACCCGCAGCAGCAGCAATAGCCTTAAATCGGATCAGCAACGGCAATGCCAGTGAACAATTTGCAGTGGTATTGACATAACCCTAATATATTAACATCTCAGCATTCTCAATCAACCATAAAAACAGAACGGTAAAAATAAGGGTTTTGGAACAAGGACAACTTACTAAAACTTGAAAGGAACAAACGACAGGGAGCAGCAGCAGTAATAGCTTTGTTTAAGCACAAGCAACCCCACGACCACCCATCATGGCAGCAGCAACTTCGGCACACAAGGAGGACCAAAAATAGAGACAAGACTGAGTAACTAACGAAGACAGTGGCTTCAGCAACAGTAGCGGTGACGACTCTTGCCAGTGACGGCGATCGTAACGTTGACGGCGACTGGGTGCGGCGGCGGTGACAGGATCGGCTTCCCCTCTCACACTATATAAAAAATTTTAATTTTTGAAATAAAATAAAATTATTTTAAAAAAATATATACACAATTTTTTTTTACTCTTAAAGTGTTTAACACTTTGAAAAAAAAATTGTTATAAAATATACTTATATTTTAGGACAAATAATTAACTTGTTACAAACAATATTGAATTTTGTGACAAATTATTTTTTTGTTACAAAATAACTGGAGTTTTTGAAACAGAAAGTTGTTTTGTTACAAAACAATTGGAGTTTTTGAAACAAAAAAATATTTTGAATTTTTGCAACTTATTTTTTTTATTACAAAATATTACAATATTTTGTAACAAAACACCATCTCGTTACAAAAACTAACATAATTTGTAACAAAATAAAACAGGTTGTTACAAAATATTATCATATTTTGTAACAACTTATAATGTTGTTACAAAACATTATCCTTTTGTAACAATCACTAATTATTATTACAAAATACTATTTTTTTGTAACAATTTTAAATTTGATACAAATTCTTTGTTATAAATATTCCATTTTCTTGTAGTGTTGGATGATGGTGCATGGTCCTTCCAAGAGATTGATTGAATTCCTGAAAAGTTATTGGAAGTTGCTTGTTCCCCAAGCACTTGAGAGATGGTTAGCATGCTTGTATGCTTGTGTTTTTCTGAACTTAAGTTGGTGTGTGAACACCAAACTTAGTTCCTTGCCTAATGCAACAGATTGAATACATATAGAGAACCTCACGTGCTTTTATTAAGAAAACAACTATGAACTAGAAATTAAACAATTGTTAAGTAGTTCTTATGATTGGTTGGAGCTAGTGACTAGTCATGCTGAGGGTTGCAATGTGTTCTTAATGAAATCTTTGGTAGAACACCAAACTTAGAATCCCACATTCACCCTTGAATTATTTTAGTGTGCAACACCAAACTTAGCTCCTTGCAATATAGATAAATCTACTTAACTCTTTTATTGAAATAACTAAGAAAAGAAAAGAGAGTTACCTCTGGTTGGGTTGCCTCCCAACAAGCGTTCTTTTAATTTCATTAGCTTGACATTCTGTTCATAAATTTCTTTCTCTTCTTCCAGTTTGTTAAGAGGAATGACCTCAAGTGGAAAAAGGAGCCAGTTAATGCCCCTTGTTGTGATTGCCTCCTTCCAGCAAGCCTTCTTTTGTGTTTGGCTTGAGTGAACATGCTTGTTGGATCAGGAGTTAGATTGTTCTTTGGCGTTCTCTTCTTCATGGATATGGTCCTTTGTTTCTCGGTCACAATCCTCCTTTTGGTGCTTGTATTTACTGCCTTCACATCTTTGATCTCAATACTTGGGTATTGTTGGATAGTTGGAGCATCCTTTTCACCAAGAGCTTCTTGAATTGGTGGTTCAATGAATTCACCTTCTATGCAACTCTCTATTTCATTGGAGTGTGGACTTCCTTGATTGATTTTCTCCCTTTCTTCTACATGGTGTTGCATTGAGTCTTTTGGGAGTGAGTCTCCATGTTCCTTTGTCACCCTTAGTAGCCTCTGTGGGTATGGAGCCTTAGGCTTATATACTCTCACAACCTCTTCCTTCTTCATATGAATCTCACTTGGTATGGGTGCCTCTTTTTCTTGTTCTTCTGATTCCTCCCTTGTACCCACCATTTGGTCCTCATCCTCCTTGCTTAGCATTACTCTTCTTGTGGTATTGTTTTCTTCCCTTAGCCAAGGAAAGAGATCGGTTAATTCTCCATCATAGGGTTGTGCTAATTGTCTCTTTTTTTTCTTCATCGGTCATTTTTGCTATTTTCTCTTCTTCATTTATCTTTATCATTTTTTCAAGGAGGAGTTCTATCCTAGCAAGTCTGTCTTCTTCTCTCTTTTTTTTGACTTCTTCAATGATGAGTTCCATCCTAGCAAGTCTATCTATAGGAGGGTGTGTAGGTTGTGGCGGTTGGTTAGGGTCGGCTTGTGAATGGAATCGGTTATTTTATGGTTGTGTATTCTAAAAGTGGTATGACTCTTGAGGGTAATGGAATGAGATTTGTGGATGGTGAAATGAATTGTATGGATTTGGGACAGAATTTTGTGCTGAGGCATACTCAAGTGATGAAGAATTTAGACATGTAAAATTCGGAGGTGAGGTTGGATAGTTGAGAGGTGATGGCTCTGGATGAATCGGGTATGAATGAGTGAAATGTCTTTGATTTTAATCTTCCCAGCCACAACTTGAGTAGTGATTAATTTCACCAAAATATAGACCATTTTGTGGTTCTGGAAAGTACTCCATTTCATGTTCTTGATACTCCCACCCACCATGAGCATAATAACATGAAGCCTTCTGTGGTATGGAAAGTATCTCATGAAATTTAATTGACCAAAAGATGCTGGATACTCTTTTCTTTCTTGCAAAAAGCTCTGTCTCAAATGTGTTAATCACCAAAAGAAATTGGAATCTCCATTGTAATAAATGAGAGATTCTTAGTGAGGCAAAATAACAAACAGTTAGTGGATAAATCAACAAGGAAAAACCACTTAAATTGCAGAGAATAAAAACAATAAACAGTTTAAATAAAACTAATCAACAAAGGAAAATAAAAGTGTTGAATCTAGTTATCCACCAATTTATTCATTGTCAAAACAAAATCAATCACCAGCAACGGAGCCATAAACTTGATGCACAAAAATCTGTCTCTCAACAAATTTCCACCGGCAAGTGCACCAGATTATCGTCAAGTAAAAACTCACAATAGAGTGAGGTCGAATCCCACAGGGATTGATTGGTTGATCAACTTTAATTAGAGGAATGTTCTAGTTGAACTGAATCAGATTTGAATTTGGATGTGCCAAAAATTAAATTGAGGGAAATGTAAATAGCATAGAATATAAATCACTGAATGTAAATTGCAAAATATAAAGAGCAGAAATTAAAGTGCAGAAAAATAAATATGAATGGGGTGGTTAAGCATAAAAGTAAATAACAGAAATTAAAGAGAATGGATAGATCAGAGATGGGGAGTTCATTGGGCTTAGGAGATGTTGCATTCTCCGGATTAAGTTCATTTTCATCTCTTCCTCAATCAAGATACTCATTGATTTTCTTGGCAATCTTAGGTGATTGGATTCCAATGTCTTGGCTCACCTATCTCTCTAAGCTTGAACAATTGCCCAATGTCTTGATTTAATTGTTCATGGGAAGAGATGAAGTTTGGTCACTGATTATACCACATGTTTTTCTAGATCAAAGTATTGGTAGGATTACATGTCACTATATCCATCCAACCCCTAATCCAGTCTAACATGAGAAAGCATTTCTAGCATAATTTCCTCATTCCTCTCTCGAGGTTCAAAGGAAACCTAATTATGAACAGCTTCTCCGTCGAGCCAACTGCTCAATTGAAATAAGATCGAAAGCTTTCTAGCAAAATCAAGAGAAAAGAAAGAAGAAGAAGAGTAAAAACTATTATTGATCCATTGAATTACAACATAGCTCTCTAACCCATGAAGAGGGGTTTAGTTGTTCATAGCTCAATTCAAACAGAAATTGCAAAAAGAAAGAAAGTACATGAATTAAAAAGAAAAGTACAGAGAAAATAAACAGAGTTCTGAACTCCCAGATCCCCCCTCAGGGCCTCCCGAGAGCTTTGGAGTCTCTAATCCTCCATGCTTCCAAGCCCACTTCTAACTTCCAAAGTCTTCATATTTATACTCCTTTTCATCAAAATGGGTTTTCAAGTACTTGGATGTGGGCTTTTGGCCTTGATTGGAGTAAGCTTAGAGTGGCTCTTTAGTGATGTTGACAAGGACGTTGGCTATCTAACGTTCATACTTTCATGGGTGCTATTTTGTATTGAAGTTGGTGGGAACGTTGGTGATCAACGTTTGAGTCAAACGTTACTTTAAAAAGTGAATTTCTGGGTGCAGCCAGCATAGTTTGACTCAACGTTAGAGTCCAACGTTTGCCTATCCACGTGTGCGCGTTGCCTGCACGTGCGCCTGGATTGGCAAAATTACTCATCCACCCATACGCGTCGATTGGCAAAATTGCTCATCTACACGTACGCGTGACCCACGCGTACGCGTCACTTCACAATTTTCCAACTCCAAAACTTGAAATTTGTTGAGCACGCTCGAGGTAATGTTGGACCACCAACGTTCCCTCTACGTTGGCACCTCTCTACCTCAACGTTGGACCCATAGTTGGAGTCCAACTTTGGCTCCAACTATGGTCTCTTGAATTGAAGTTTGAGGCATAGTTGGAGTCCAACTTTGCTTCCAACTATGCACCTTCCTCTTGGCTAACGTTTGAGGTAGCATTTGAGGTCCAACTTTAAGCTCAAACATTGCCTTCTTGCTTATAGTTTGAGGCATAGTTGGAGTTCAACTTTGGCTCCAACTATGCACCTTTCTTGGCCAACGTTTGAGGCAAAGTTGGAGGCCAACTTTCACCTCTTTTAAGCATGGGCGTTGGACATAACGTTGGAGCACCGACTTTGGCTCCAACGTTGGTCTCTTCTTCTTTCCACAACGTTTGAGGCAACGTTGGTGAGCCAACCTTGGCCACCAACGTTGCTTCCTTTTGATCCTTTCTATGGCCCTTTTGTTGCTTGTTTGTTCTCCCTTCCTTAGTAACCATTCTACCTATCATCAACCAAACACATGCATAAAAGCTTTGCTAATTTAACAAGATTTTGCATCATCCATAATAAAAAATAAATCTAGCATAAATCTCATGAAAATGCACAAAATTAATAATGTTTGATTGAATCAAGGCATGCGTGAAATTCTCATCCAAATACTTACTTATTGCCTAAGAAATGCATGCAACTACCCTAAAACAAACAAAAAATGGCTTGTGAAACTAGCCAAGATGTCCTGGCATCAATTATCAAAAACAAAAGTTGTGCCAGTAACGGGTGCACGGAATTGCAATCACACTTTTCACATCTCCGGTGCAACTAACCAGCAAGTGCACTGGGTCGTCCAAGTAATACCTTACGAGAGTAAGGGTCGATCCCATGGAGAATGCCGGCTTGAAGCAAGCTATGGTCATCCTGTAAATGTTAGTCAGGCGGATTCAAATGGTTATGAGGTTTTGATAATTAAAAGATAAATAAAACGTAAATTAAAATAAAAATACTTATGTAATTTATTGGTGGGTATTTCAGATAAGCGTTTGGAGATGCTTTGTTGCTTCTGAACCTCTGCTTTCCTACTGTTTTCATCCAATCATGCGTGCTCCCTTCCATGGCAAGCTCTATGATCCTCTCAGTGAAAAATGGTTCAAGTACGGTTTCTGCACGGCTAATCCACTGTCGGATTTCTCGTCTCGGATGAAAAATACCAGGTACAGCGAATGCACGGCTAATCATCTGTCGGTTCTCACTTGTGTCGGAATAGGATCTCTCTATCCTTTTGCACACTGTCACTGCACCCAACATTCGCGAGTTTGAAGCTCGTCACAGTCATCCCTTCCCAGATCCTACTCGAAATACCACAGACAAGGTTTAGACTTTTCGGATCTCAGGAATGCTGCCAATTGGTTCTAGCCTCTACCACGAAGGTTCTAATCTCACAGACTCGGTCCGTGGATTAGAGACCCAAGAGAATATACTCCGGCTATCGTCCAATGACTATGTTGAACATCTTGTAGACCGCTTGTGGTTGTCAGGCACGCGGATCTTGGCTAAGCGAGTAACGAAGATAGTGGGTGATTGTCACGGGTCACCCCTTCATTCTGACTTAACTGAATTAAGTACGAGAGTATATCTTGGAGAATAAGTAAGCGTGAATTGAAAGAGAGACAATAGTACTTGCTTTAATTCATGAAGAACAGCAGAGCTCCGCACCTTAATCTATGAGGTGTAGAAACTCCACCGTTGGAAAATACATAACAGAAAAAGGTCTAGGCATGGCCGAATGGCCAGCCTCCCAAATGTAACATAAAAGTGAAAAAAAGGTTTCCAACCATCATACAAATACAATAGTAAAAAGTGCTATTTATACTAAACTAGTTACTAGGGATTATAGAAATTGAGTAACTAAATGCAGAGAGTGCAGAAATCCACTTCCGGGGCCCACTTGGTGTGTGCTTGGACTGAGCATTGAGCTTTACACATGAATAGGTGTTTTCTAGAGTTAAACGCCAACTTGGATGCCAGTTTAGGCGTTTAACTCCAGTTCTGGTGCCAGTTCTGGCGTTTTACGCCAGAAAAGGGTCTCTGGTGGGCTTTTAAACATAGGTTTGGGCCATCAAATCTCGAGAAAAGTATGAACTATTATATATTGCTGGAAAGCCCAAGATGTCTACTTTCCAACGCAATTGAGATTGCACCAATTGGGCTTCTATAGCTCCAGAAAATGCACTTCGAGTGGAGGAGGGTCAGAATCCAACAGCATCTGCAGTCCTTTCTCAGCCTCTGAATCATACTTTTGCTCAGATTCCTCAATTTCAGCCAGAAAATACCTGAAATTATAGAAAAATAGACAAACTCATAGTAAAGTCCAGAAATGTGATTTTTTCATAAAAACTAATAAAAATATAATAAAAAGTAACTAAAACATACTAAAAACTATGTAAAAACAATGCCAAAAAACGTATAAATTATCCGCTCATCGGTAACCAAGAGATTACTCAATGCTTTAGCTATTTTAGAGAAATCCTTTATGAACCTTCTGTCCTAAGAAGCTCCTTATTACCTTAACATTAGTAAGGGATGGAAATTTTTCAATTACCTCCACCTTAGCTTTATCAACCTCTATTTCTTTGCTTGAAATCCGGTGACTAAGAATTAAATGAATCACCAAATACAAAGAAGTCATCCATAAATACCTCAATGAAATTTTCAACCGTGTCTGAGAAAATAGAAAGCATACACCTCTGAAAAGTCACTGGGGCATTACAGAGTCTAAACAGCATCCTCTGGTAAGCAAATACTCCAAAAGGACAAGTGAATACCGTCTTCTCCTGATCTTGAGAGTCTACAGTAATCTGATTATAACCAGAGTATACGTCCAAAAAATAGTAGAAAGCATGGCTAGCCAACCTCTCAAGCATCTGATCAATGAAAGGTAGGGAGAAGTGATCCTTGTGTGTAGCATTGTTAAGCCTTTTATAGTCAATACACATACACTACCCTGTGAGTGTTCCTGTCGAAATGAGCTCATTTCTTTCATTACTTCTTTCTAGACCACTTCTTTCACGATTGGATTTAGTCGCCTTTTTGGTTGCACAATTTGTTTAGCATCATCCTCTAATAAAATCTTGTGCATACACTTAGTCGGACTAATCCCCTTTAAGTCACTAATGGTCCATCCGAGAGCAATTTTGTGACTTTTGATCACCTGAATCAGCGCCTCCTCCTCCTCGTGTTTCAGAGAGGAGCTAATGATCACTTGATAAGTGTCTTTGTCTCCCAGGAAGGCATACTTCAAAGATGGAGGCAGATGCTTCAACTCAACTTTCGAAACTCCCTCTCCTGTGCTACGCGTGTGAGACTTCCCTCCAAAGGTGGTTGACGAAGGAAAAATACCGGTAAAGAATTTTCACAAAAATAATTGGGTTACAAGTATACATCTAAACCGACAATTAAACCTCAATCAATGTTTAAATTGTTTGTCACTTAAGCAAACCTAATAAAAAACCGAAGTATTTAAACTCGGGTCGTCTCTCAAAGGAATTGCAGGGAAGTGTACTTATAATTGCTTATGGGAAAGTATTTTTTGGGGTTTTTGAATGTTGAACAAGGGATGTAAATAACAAGAAAATAAACTAACAATTAAGAAAAGTCCTAGCAAGGAAAGAGAATTAGAAGTCCTATCCTCATTATCGTCGTCAATTGAGATGGTTAATGTAAATTGCCTTCACTTAGTTAACCTCTAAGCAATGAAGAAAAGTTAAGTGCATACAATCAACTTGAGTTCACAAGTCCTAGTCAACTCATAGGTAGAGACTAAATTTAGTTAAGTTCAAGCTAACCGGAAATCTTCAATTACCACTCAACAAGGGACTTTGACAATTCAAGAGTCTCCAAATAATCAACCCAAGCCAAGAACACAAAAAAACTAGTTTAAAATCAAACCAAGCATTTTATCAAACACTTGGAAGGCACAAAATAAAATCATAAAAAAGTAACAAGAAATAGTAAAATCTAAGATTAACAAATGCAAAGAATCAATAACCAACAATTAAAGAAGAAGCAAAAAACATGAAATACTTCAAATTGCATTAAAAGGAAACTAAATCTAACAAGAAGAGTTCATAAACTAAATTGGGAAAATGAAGAAATCAACAAGAGGAGATAAACTAAGATGCTAGAACAATAAAAGGTAGAAGAGAAACTAAATTAAAGCAAGATAGAAATATGAATATTAGAAGGAATAAAACTAAAAGAAACCCTAAAACCTAGAGAGAGGAGAGAGCCTCTCTCTCTAAAATTCTACATCTAAAACCTAATGTGTGTGTATGAATGAATTATTGTCCCAGCTTCACTCTGTAGCCTCTTGTCTTCATTTTCATGCCTGAAACTGGGTCAAAAGCAGCCCAGAAATCACTCCAGCATTTTCTGTTAATTACAGCACGTGACGTTCGTCATTTGGACTCAGCACTGGCCACATGTAGGCTTCAGCCACGCGTGCCCGTCATTTGGACATTGGCTTGGTCACGGTACGCATCAGCCATGCGTGCGCATGGACACCAGCTCCTCAAAATTTCAATTTCTTGTGTTCCTTCTACTTTTGCAAGCTTCATTTCAATCCTCTAAGTCATTCCTGTCCTATAAACCCTTAAAACACTTAACACACACATCACATCATCGAATTGTAATAAAAGAGAATTAAAAGTAAGCAACTTTAAGGCCTAGGAAGCATGTTTTCAATCAACTTTAAGTGTGAGAGTAGTTGACAAAATCCACTCAATTCAGTACAAAATAAACCATAAAATAGTGGCTCATTAAATCTCCCCAGACTTGAACATTAGCATGTCCTCATGCTAAGCTCAAGGGAACGAAAAGAGTGAAGGGAAAATGGTAAGACTAATGCAATGCAACCTATCTATATTAATGCAACTATATGCTAAATGCTTCTACCTACTTAGTTAATAGTAAATAAATCTTCAAAGAACAAATATAAATTGGATTCCACTAATTCAAATCTCAAAATGAAATACAAATAGACTTGTAAAAAGAAAGTTCGTGAAAGTCGAGAACAAATTTAATGCACTCTAGTCACTCTAATCACTCTAATCACAAATTTAATGCGTCGAACTCTCACTGGAAGTGTATACACTCTAATCACTCTAGTGTTTAAAGGTCGATTCTCTCAGTTCTCTACTAATCTTGCTTTCTAAGGCTTGCTCTTATTCTACCAATCAATAAAAATTTAATGCACGAATACACATATCAAGAGGCCTTTTCACGGGTTGTAACGGGGTTAGGGTCAAGGTAGGAATGTATTTGGTTAAGTGGATTAAAATCTGAATCATTTATTAACCCAAACTTCCCACCTAAGCTAAGACAATCCATGTAATCAAAATGCAAAATCTAACTACCCATTAATTATTTTTCCCACATATTCATGCATCCCAATTTTAGTACAATACATATGCATTGCTACCACCATTTACTTTGGGGCATTTTGTCCCCTTTTATTGCTTTTTCTTTTTTATTTCTTTCTTTTCTTTATTTTCTTTTTATTTTTCTTATTTTTCTCAATGCATTTGATAAAGGTATTGAATACAAGAATATATACTCAACTATCTTTCTCACATTTTCAGAAAAATGTACAATACCCAATTCCCAACCCAAGTATTCCCCAAACCCAATTTCCCCACACTTAAATTGTGCACACACTACAAGAAAAATACCCATTCAGGTACACTTGAAAAGTATAGCCAAAATTAGCCTTAGGCTAAGGCTACGCTTTTGTCACCACAAGAAAAAAGGTCTATCGGCACACTTTTTTCTTGCCACGCTTTTAAAGCGTGGACAAAAGAGGTCAATGGCCACGCTTTTATGAGGGTGACCACTGATTTGTGATTTGGCCATGCTTTTTTTTGCCACGCTTTTCAAACGTGGCCAAAGAGGGAAATTGGCATGCTTTTATGAGGGTGGCCATTGATTTATGATTTGGCCACGCTTTTTTTGCCACTCTTCAAAAGTGCGGCCATATAAGGAAACTGGTATGCTTTTAAAGCGTGGCTAGTTTAACTTCCAACTGTCACATTTTTAAAGCGTACCCATATCCTGTATTTATTTGAGCACCCTACAAAAACGTACCGATAAAGTTTCCACCCAAAATTTAATTTCCCACCCATTTTTTTTCCAAGAACTTCACTTTTTTTCTAAGTTTTCACTTTTAACCCTAGAAGTGATAACATATTAACATTATACACTTACTTTGTTCCCAAATTCACCTTGACCCTAAAGAAGCCGTCACACCCATCGCACACAGCAGCAGCTCACCTTCAAGTTCATCACTTTTGAATCTCACATTTCTCTCCCATTCCCCTAACCCTAATTCACGCAGAAGTAGTGTCTCCCTCTGCCTCATTTTCTTCATTCGAGTAATTCTCCTTGTCTTCCATCTTTCTCCAGTGCCATGATTTCAGTCTTTCCCTCAACACTCACAGACTCAGGCCCTCTCCACTCTCCTCCTCAGCGCCACTCATCCCCTCCACCATCGCAGTCCCTAGCTCACCCTTTCCTTCCCTCGCAGTCACGGTGTCTGTCGCCTGTAGTCCTCCGTGGAACTCGCCCGTCACTCGAAGTCGCACTCCGAAGCCGTCGCCCGTTGTCCTCCTCGGAACTCGCCCATCGCCCGTCGTCCTCCGTGGAACTCGCAGCCGCTATCGTCCTCCGTAGTACAATGCAATAAACAGTCATATTCCTCTACATCCTTCACCCAGCTATCTGAAACTCTGCATCTATTTTTCTTATTTGCAGTTAGTTGTTGAATTTCTACCTTTTTTCTACTTATAATTATTTGTTCTAATTTTTTTAGATCTAATTATTTGTTCTTGGTTGTTTTTATTTTTTTATTCTGATTTCTTTGTTATGATTATTTGTTGCCGATTCTAATTTTTGGTTTTGGGTTTTTCTTGTTTTGAATGTTGTTTCTGAACCAATTCCTTATTCTGAAGTTTGGTTCTAATTTGGTAATGCAAGACAACAGCATTAATGTTGGCATTCTGTGAACATCTTCGAGATAACTACAGTCTTGCTGCTATAAGTGTAATAAAATTTTGGCATTCAAGTCATGATTTGATCTTGTAGACAGTTTTGTATATAGTCTTACATGGTTTCTTTGTTTGTTTTCTATGTGAGACCTTTGTTTTTTAAAGAATTATCCTCAAATTATTATTAGGACAAGAAATTGATCTACATATAAATTGATGACCATTTAATCATAGAAGTTCTTAATTCTTATATCAGGTTATGAACCATTTTTACAAAAGTTTTAATTGTTTAAATAGAGGCATATAAATAATTTATTATATAACTATTAGTAAAATAAAATCTTAAAAATTGCCAAATTTCAGATTCGGATGAACTCATGTAGCTGTAGTAAAACTTGATTCCAACTCCCTAACAAAGCAAATGAATAATAGATACTTGACCCATTTATTTTGTAGTGAGCTCAATACTTTGTTTAAAGAAAAAAGCAAAAGTATTACAGAATGGATTAATTTCACAATTTTATTAATTGTATGTTAAGAGTTCCTATTGCAAAAAGTTGATTCCTAGTTACAAAACTTGAGAACATTTGCTAGAAAGAAAAGTAGGTATACATATTAAGGGGGTGCAATAAAAGGGTAAGATGCAAAACGGGATATTGAGGTTAAGATTTTAACATTCATACCAATAAAGAATTATTAGCCTAATTTATGGAGAGTTGGGAAACATTTATGATTTCTATGCTTGGGAGAAAAGACTTTGAATGGTATTATCTTATCCTAACATTTTGCTGTCATTTTTTATCAACTCTTGGTCAAAATCTGATCTGAAGCACAAGTTGCTGTCATTTTGTAAACATTGACATATAAGCAACTCATACATTGTTTACTTAAGGCTTTGCATTAATCTTAGGTTTTTATGTGTGTGTATATGTTTTGTTCTTTTTTGTTGAAATTGATTGCCTATCCTATATGGAATTGTCTCCATGTCAGTGAATTTGTTCTTTTTATAGAGAATCAAAGCTTGGCATTAATCATATTTTCTCTTTCTTCAAGAAACGGCATGTGATGTAACTTTGTCAAACAGGTTATGCCCATGTGATATGAATAAATACTGTCAGAATTAACTGTTGAATAGCAGTATTTTCTTTTGACACAACTACATTGTTTAACCTCAGATTCGTACACTTGGAAGAAGTATAAGGGGGGCACTAGCAATGAGACTGAAAGAAGGTGATAGGATGGCTACTGTGGATATCATACCTGCAGCATTGTGGATTGACATGGAAAACTCATCAAAGATTCTTGGGAGCAAGTAATAATTCCAAGCCACTGAATTGTTTGTTGTGAATTTGATAAATGCTAGTGTTTTGAGGTTTCTATTTGACTTGGGTAGACTTGTTAATAAGCTAAAAAAAGGTTGTAATCTAGTTGTTTGGTAACAATTTGTTATATTTTTTGTCTTTATTCACCAAATTATTTAAATGTTTAGATATCGTATACTTTTATTTGTTCTTTATCTCTTGAATGTCCCTTGATGAAGGGATATGAACACTGTAGTCCTTTTGAAGGCAATGCTGGAGTAATTTATCAGGGATGTCATTGTCTAATTTTCTTACTATATGCCTGCAGTGCAAAAGGCTAAAAGGGGCCATGGTTGTTGTTTGTGTCTGAGAGCGGCTATGGAAAATGGGTTCCTTTAAGCAGATTCTGGATTCCGCATCAAGTTGGTTTGATTGGATACAAGGTAATTCAACCATCACTCAGTTGTCAACTTCAACAGTATGAACTTGTCTGTTCTTTTAAAACATGTGTGTTTCTTTGTTGGTTATTCACAGTTTGCTGCTGAGGATTCCTTGGCTATGGTTTTTGTGGTTAGATTCACATTAGCAGGTATTTTTTCTCAATATTGCACTTACTATGACATCCTTGGTATATCCTTGGTATTATTCACATTAATCATTGCTGCAAAGTTTTCACTGAGCAAGGCAGCCATCAATATCGTCAAGGACTAGGACTGCCATATGTTGTCGTGTGACATCCCAAAAGGCTTAGGTTTTGTTTTTGACAACTTGATGTATGTATACCAAATGTTGTTTGAAGATTTATGATTTATATTACTGTAGATCTGTACTGCCTCAGTCATTATAATCTTAGGTAGTTGATCAGAGTAATAAGGGGAAGATAAGATAAATATACCTGTATATATATTTTTTTTGGGAAACGTATTGCCCTTATCATTGCCTCTGTTGTAGTTTATTAGAAAATAATGAAACTGATTTACTCCCTAATGACACTAGTGTTCCTGTTCTAGTTAGTGTGCTTGACAAAAATCTTAGTTAGGAAACTGTGATTCTGCATCTTAGTAAGGAGAGAATTTGGTGTCTAGGAACTCAGGAGAGGAAGGAATGAGATCTTATATTCGGCTCTTTACAATATTGGGATTTTGAGTTCCGAGTTTCTAAGGAATGTTTGTGTGTATTCCATGCATTTTGGCATAGAGATTCATCCTGTTCCCGTGTCTTGATTATCAAAATTCACAAAGATACAGGGTATGGTGTATTGGAGCCTAAGGAATTTCATGGGTCTTCATAAATTGATCATTTTGTATTAAAGTTGAATGATTAGTAATTATTGGATTTTTATGCTTTGTTTAATTATTCTTCTATTTCAGATTGATTTTTCACTAGCATTGGTGAGAAAGGTGTGGAGTCACTCATATCAGAGCTTGTGAATGGTGTTAATGAGCCAAAGCTGTTTTGGTCTTCACACAAGAACAATTTTCTTGTTCTTCAAATCACAAATTTTGACTTTTTCATTTAGTGTGGCTTTATTGATGTGTATGTTGTGTTTTTCAAATAATAAATTTTATTTTTTTGTTGACAAATGTGTTGAAAGTTTATGTATGTTGGATTGGTTAATTTAAAATTATATAAAAAAATTTTCCATTGTTTAAATTAGTCATTCAAACTATGATTTAAAATTCTATGTCAATTTTGCAATGTTTAATTACGAAGATTCACAAACAAATATAGCCACAAGTATTTTGATCTAACTTATTGTAATATTTTCGGCTATTGGCACGCTTTTTAAGCATAGCCATATCTTCTCGTTATCATCAATAGCCACACTTATCAAGCGTAGCCATATTTTTCTATATTGGCACACTTAAAAAGTATAGCCATATCTTCCTCTATCGACACGCTTTCAAAGTGTAGCCAAAACCACCCTATGGGCACACTTCCAAAAGCGTGGCGATTTGTACAATTATCGGTATGCTTCTCAAGCGTAGCTATATGTTAAGACCTATGGCCACGCTTTTTAAACGTGGCAAGAGATGAAAGCGTGCCAACAAAAAAAGCATGCCGATAGATCTACAAAAGCGTGGCGATAGTGCAACCAGCACGCTGGCGGATGTGACCCTTTTAAAAGCGTGTCGATAGTCCAAAAAGGGTGGCAAAAAGCTATCGGCACGCTTTTTTGTACTTTTCGGCACGCTTTAAAAGCATGGCAGAAAGCTTATTTTCTTGTAGTGAGTGGGGGATGCCTATTCCACCGTTTTCTATTCTCAAAGGCTACGCTTTTCTGCACCAAAGGCTACGCTTTTAGCGTTTAGGAATAGGGTGCGCTTTTCAAGCGATGCTGTCCAGGACCAAAGGCTACGCTTTACAGCTTTCATTTTTACCAGAATAGGCTACCCTTTTCAGCGCTACTGCATCACCTGTAAAGCATAGCCATATTATATACAATGGCTACCGTTTATTAGTGTATCCTTAGGTCTTTCATTTTTTTGTATATCATAGCTACTGTATATAAGTGTAGCCTTAGGGTTAAACATTATAAAATAAAAATAAATACATAATTATACTAAATAATTTTTTTAAATAATCTATAAACAATATATATTTATAATGATCCAGAAGTACTAGCATGAAGTTAATTTTGAATATTCATACATCTCACACTAAATTAATCATAGCCATATCAAAATAAGCATGAGACCACTTAGAATTTACTACTAATACTCTACGAAAAACTAAACTAAAATATTGTATCCTACATAAATATCTTCTAATAAAAGTTATTATCCAATAAACCACAATCATAAACAGTTTAATCTTCATTATTATCCTCAATATTATCGTGCATAATTATATAGAAAAATAATTTAAAAATATTTATAATGAAATTTGTAATTATAAAAATAAGAAATAAAAATAATTATTTAACAAGGCAAAAATTCAGATATAAAATATAAATTAATTATTCATAAGAGATTATTGCCATGGTAGTCTGCTTTCTATTTTATATAAACAAGCACAACAAATACGCCTCCTCTAAATTATTGGGCCAAGATGGGAACCTAAATAGAATGACACCAACCTAAGCTAACCCTACTCTTGCTATTTGCTACTACTACTATTACTACAACTACCATAAAAGAAAACAGCATTGGGGAATGAAATTCATAACCCATTCATACCACAAACTTTTAGGAGGTAACTGTTTTAGTATCACTATTGTTCACTACAAAAATTTTGATTGATGTATAATTACTAGCAAAGTAGAAAGGAAGGGAGATAGATAACACTTTTTATTTTATTATTTATTTGTTTATGCTTCTTACCTATTGAAAATTGGAGAGGAGGTAATATACTAATGTAAAAGAAATGGCAAAGCTATATGTTTGGAAGAGGAGGGTAATTGACCCATCAAGAGGAAACAAAAATGAAAAAGCAAAAGAAAACAAAAACCCTTCCAATGTAGAGAGAAAGAAAGAAAGAAAAGAGCACTTGCTAATTGCTATTAGCACTATTGGTTAAGCTTGAGATTTGTTAGTGTGTTCGGTAAAAGAAAAGATACAAAGATGAGTATATACCTTTCATTCCAACCTATCATCTAATTTTTTTTCATAAAGAAAATTTTCTTTTCTATTGCATTACTATCTTTTCTCCTCCAATAGCATGTTCTAGAAGCCACAAAGATGCTGCCAAACAGCAACAATTGATGCACAACACTTTATTCAACTGAACTATACATGTGACATTGCAACAGCAATAATTGATGCAACTCATGGTAAAACAAATATATTAATTCTCAGATCAAAATATCCAAAGAGACCATCATAATGATGCAAAACCTTGCTATAAGCATATTCTACCAATGGTTATAAAAACAGACCTTGATTGAGTGGAAGATCCCATCAACATCGGTAAGAAGCACACCAACATCAAAAGCTTGGTCCTGTATGCAAAAGGGGTAACTAAAGGAAGGAGAGAGTTTTTTAAAATAAAAAATATAAATATTTAATCAACAAAGTTTATTATGAGATTTAAGTAAAAGCATTTCATAGTTGAATGATAGATTTTACACAGCTAGAATGGTGTAAAAATATTAATCATATAAAGGAGTTTTTCAAAGATAACTTTGTTTCATTGGTGTGAAAAAGGGCCAATTATATATAATATTACCATTAAGTAGTAAGCAACAAGATTATGTAAAGTAGTCAAGCTACAAGAATTAAACTTGATTTTTTGGAACTTACTTGTACTTAGTTACTTTGCACAACTACTCCGGGATTTCACCACTAAGATTATTTGAATCTAACATGCTGCCAAACAGAAGTTTGAACAACCAGTCAGCTAATAAAATAACAATAGCCCAGTCATCAAGGAAGTTACGTTTGTGATCTTTGGAATTGGAACTATAGACCTATACAAAAGTTAATAACAAGTAACTAGATATATTAAAGAAATTAAAGAGAATAGAATTTCATCATAATGTGTAAATGAATAAAAAAGTAAAATAAATAAGGAAATAAGAGGGGTTAATTGTCTATACAGAAGAATATACTAATAGTGGTTTTTGTGGTACTTGTTCCAAACCTTTAATATATCATCTTTCAACTTCTGTATCAACTTTTGTTGCTCATTAATCATTGTTGTAAGTTCTCTATTATCTTCTGTTCTGCTATTTCTAGTATAGCTGTTTTCTCAAAAAGTGCGACCTAAAAACAATAAAGTAATCAAGATAACAGAAACTTCAAAATAGCCAGCAAAAACACTTCCAAATTATCTTTAAGAACAGTCTAATATGCAAAAAATTATTGTTAATTTCACAACATGGACAATGTGTGTAGGAACCACGGGCTTTTTCTAATAAGCCTTGCTTAATGGAGGTTATATTATATAAATGGCTAGATGTATTATGATTTTTCTTTTTTTTCCTCTTCTTTTTCTTTTGCGAATTATCTTTTTGTTTTGGAGGGTAAGGGTAGGGGCACAATTGTATGTCGTTCCATTGCAAAATAAACCATTCATACCTTCAACTGTGTCAACTCGTGCTCCATTTATTTTACAGTTCTTAACTTCTTATCAAGCAGAAGAGACTCCATCCTCTTCATTTCCTCCACACATGTAGCCACTTCCCAGTCTTCGGCCTCAATTGAATTATATCCCAGAACCTGCATGTAGCTAACAAAAGTTTAAATAGATAGATCGATAGACAGTGACACCCAAAATAGAAAGGCCACCAAAATGCACATTAACAAAACCAGAGAAAAGTAAATTTACTTGCAAAATCTTCACTTTCTTACGCAAGTCATCTACCATTTTTTCTATTGGCCATGCTAGAAGCTCTTTCTTCATTGCTTCAATAGCATCCTCCTATATTAAGTGGAGCACAAAAAAAGCAAAAGCTTAAGGTCAGGAAAAGGAAATAAAATACATCACATGGCACATAATATAATTAAAGAGAGTACTTTGAGAACAATTATACAGATTCTATTTTTTTATTTTTTACAAGAGAATAGGAGAAAAACAAGCTAAAGAAAGAATAGACAAAAATATATAGCAATGAGGCATAAGTTGTCAACCTCTCAACAAGTTTGAGAAGTTAAAAATCTATTAGTCCTAATTCATGTGTCATGTAACTGAATTTGGAGTTCTGTATAATTGCTAATATTTCAACTAGTAATGCATCTGATGAGCACTATGTTACTTAAAATCCAAAAATGTGAAACCAAAATATTTGGGTATTCACAATGAATTATGAGATAACATAAACAAACCTGCATTTAGAAGACTTTAACTTATTGAAAATAACCTTTTTGTTGAGCATTGCCGTAAGTTTCTTGACATCATTATGTTCTTCTCTTTCATTTGATAAGGTTGTTTCAATATTATGTAGCTCCATGTTCAGTTCCGAAATTTGCTTCTTCTTAGCATTTAAAGAATTTTCAAGCACACTATTTGAGTCTAAATTCTCACTGCAAGATTGCAAATTGGGTAACCTTACTCAGTAAAAGCAAGAACCCGCTGTGTGTCCAACAAAGAGGGTAAAATTTACATTATTCTCTATGAAATAGTTAACTCAATCAAAGTGGTCAACAGAACAAACAAACAAAAAACAATAATCGATTCTCTATGAACTAATTAAGTCAGCAAATTACGGAAATTAATCATTCTGTAATTCACATTGAAAATGAAAAAATCAAAGGGAAAATACCATAATCAGCGTGGAGAACCAAAGATTGTGGAATCAATAACAACCAGCGTCTAGAAGCGCACCTTAGTGGAGAAGCCATGGAGAACTTGAAACTCAATCAAGCCAGTCCAAACAAATTGAAATTCCAGACCCAAGAAACATAATAGCATGCTTAATTACCTATGAACTAAGATAAATGCAGATAAGAGAATCCTAATTTGAATCTAAATTAACCTAATAAGCAAACCCTTATTTGAATAAATAAAATTACTAAGTAAAAATTAAAATCTAACTAAAATATAATAAATTAAATCAGATAACAGCAAAATGGTGAGAGGAAACAGTGAGCACAGAGACAACGAGGTTGAGTAGCGACAGTGAGCGCAGATATGACGACGGTGACCGGTGATGGTAAGAGCATAGACTACGAAGGTGTGGTGACAATGAGTATAGTGGTAGGTGAACACAGGTGAAGTGGATAAGGAGCATGGCAGCGACGAGTGGTGGCGAAGGTGAGGGTTATGTGTGTGTGCTTCTGAGGGAAGAGGGTTTGTTGTCCGCGAAGTGGGTTGTGCATGTGTGCTTCTGGAGGGAATTGAAAGGGAAATAAAAAAATTCACTAAGTGTTAGGATTTGGCCCTACATACATTAGGGATCACTTTTAAAGCACACCCAAAACATAATAAATAAGTTACTCTTTAAAAGCGTTCTCTTTGATGCAAGAAGTGAACCCATAGATATCAACATACGGCTACACTTTATAAGTAATTTCTATAATACCTAAGGCTACACTTTTTAAATGATGCCATAATTGTGTATTCTTTTCTCTTATAAAAAGGACACGGAGAAAAGCATAGCCTATTCATAGAATAGGCTACGCTTTTCAGACGTAGCTTAAAAAAAGTGTGGTTGAATGGGTATTTTTCTTGTAGTGACACTCTCACTAGTCTAAGCTAACCAAGGATTTAAATTAGGGACATTCATTATTTTCCGCTTAGAATTAGTGATCTACTAAAATAAAGAACAAATGGGGTAAAATAGGCTTAACATTGGGTTGCAAAGGATGATAAAAGGGTAAGGCCATATGGGTTTGTGAGCTATAGTGAAACAAATGCCTCAATCATATAAGTGCATGCATACATTAAACACTGGAAATATAGAATCAAGCAAGAAAAATATCACAATTTTAGAGAGAATAATACACACCAAAATAAAATATTGGTTTATAAAATGCAACCAATCAAATAGGTTCAAAAAGCTCACTTGGCTTGCGTGTTCGAGCTCTAAAAACATGTTCCAAAAATAAATTTCTTCAAGAAAGTTCAAAAGTTTTAATTCAAATTAGTAAAATGCCCTAAAATGGTTTCTTGGAAAAGAAATTATTACTTCAGCCGAATATTACCTAAATGCAAGCAACTAACTACACATGCAATCTATCATGGAATGCAACAACTGACTAACAAAGAAAATTAAGAATTGGTGTTTAAAAAGAAAGTAGTTACCCACGGATGTCGGTCTCGACCTCCCCACACTTAAAGATTGCACTGTCCTCGGTGGATGCAAAGATGTGCAAGTGGACGCGTTGCTACAACTAATGCGCTTTATCAAAAGATTGTGCGGTAGGACTTGTTTGTTCGCCCTATTAGAAGCTTTTCCTTTCCGTTTCCCTTCTTGGTAGCCAGCCTGAAAGGAGAGAAAAAGAAAGAGATTAAACCCAAAAATAAAGCAATTAGAATATAGGTGGGGCTAATGCCAAATAAAAGTGGGATTCTCACTACATGGTAGCTACAACATGTAAGTGAAAAAAATAGTGCAAGAAAAGGGAATATCAATGGTGCAAGAATTGCAACAATGGGAGAGAGTGAGTGGGTCATGAAAGATAATGTAAGTTCATATCAATGTATAAGGAATGCAAGTGTCATAAAAGATTAGCATTGAGTAAGAAAATTTAACACCAATATAAAACAAGTCACTAAGTACCAAAACAATATAAAATAAGTCACTAAGCACCAAAACAATGCAAGAAATATTCAACAGTTGAGTAAGAAAATTTAACACCAATGTCAAAAGAACAAATATAGAAAATAAAAGAGGAATAAACAACAAAGATAAAATGCAATAATGCAAGAATGCAAATGTAATAAGCAAAAGAAAAGAAACCGGATAAAAATGAGAAGTGGAAATATGAGGAGAGGGAGAAAAAGAAAGTAAGAAAGGAAGAAGAAATAAGAAGAAAGGAGATAAGAAAGAAGAAGAAATGAAAAGAAACAGGGCTACTATAGTCGCGCAGGAGACGCATGTGCATGAGTCGCGCGTGCGCATGAAAACAAAAATAGGCAGGTGACGTGTGAGCGTCGTCCACACGTACGCGTCGGGTGGCCAAAAATAAAAAGTGACGCGTGAGTGTCAATCAGGCGTACGCATGACTACTTTTCGTGCGAGACGCTCGAAAGCTACACAGTTCCATCCCAACTCTCTGGTTTATGTACCAGGGATGGCAGTATTCAGATACGACAGATGCGCGTCGGCCACGCCTACGCGTAGAAGGTCAAAAATTCAAATGATGCGTACGCGTCAGCGAGGCGCACACGTGGGTTGGGTTGTGCCTCTAACACCCTACTCGCATCGTTCCAGCACAAGTCTCTGGTTTTTGTACCAAAGCATTGCAGCGTCGCTATGAGGCGTGTGCGTCGGCCATGCGCACGCGTGACACACAATTTTTTTTAATTAACAGGCTACCAAAGTAATGCCAAACATTATTAAACAATTGAAACCACAACTTAAACTAAAGAAACCTAACAAAACATGAAAATTCAACTTATTACCAATATAAACAAAAGGGAAAATAGGAAGAATTTACCATGGTGGGTTGTCTCCCACCTAGCACTTTTTGTTAAAGTCCTTACGTTGGACATTTGGTGAGCTCCTTGTCATGGTGGCTTGTGCTTAAACTCATCTTGAAACTTCCACCAATGCTTGGACTTCTAGTTAGCTCAAAAGTTCAACATTAATAGCTCCAAGTCTTAACGAAGTTGCACTCAAGCTAAGGGCTCCCAAACTTAGTCCTCATATATTCCCGGATCCCAAATCTTGATTCTACACCCGTCTTCAAGTTGATCATTATTGTTCCAACCGGGTGGCAAGCAATCCGAATTCTCATTGAGCCATCCAAACAACTTCCTAGACTTATTCAATGGAGCTCTACACTAATCCTTGCACTTCAACCTTGAGCATGCAACCGTATTGAACCTTGCATGACAACTCCAATCACTAACCATCTCCCTCTTACTCTTAAAGCCACAAAGAGCTCTAAGTTGACCATCCGTCTCAAGCAAACCATACTCAAGTGGGAAAGTAAAGTTTAAGGATAAGAATTTTACCCACTTGAATGTTGTGTTGGATGACAATGGCTTGGAGAGAGGTATTTTTAATGATATTTCAAGCTCCACTCCCTTGTGCCCTTCTTTGGTAACTTTCACCTCTAGACACGCTTCTTCAATTTCAATCTCTTCCTCTTGGTAGCTTTCTTCCATTTCAATTCCTTACTCGCCAACTTCTTCTGTACATTCCTCATTGTTCAAGTCATGTGTAGAGGTTGTGCTCTAGCCTCCTCAACATCAATTTCACAACACAATGAGGAAGGTTCAACAAATTCAAATAGCACATTAGTTGGTGTGGAATCATCTTCAATAATAAGATTCATTGCTTGCTCAACCTCTTTCAATCATGCTCAATGGAAGAAGGTTCAACAACTTCCACAACATCATCAATAACATCACTTGGTGTGGAAGTGTTCTCAAGCTTGGAATCCACCTCTTATTCAACTTCGCCTAGGTCTTCAACCACTTCTTCTTCTTCAACAATCTCCGTACTTCCCACTTGTTTCACAACACACTTCATTTTCTTATTCTCATGTTGAGATTCTAAAATCTCCTTCATACTCCTGTCTTCGGTTGATTTTCCACATTTGTCCGTGGAAATACTTTGCTTATGACATGTATCCCATGAGTCCATGATGGCTTGAAATTTTGCAATGTTACCCATGATAGTTTCGCACATCCTTTGGGCTTCCTCTTGCTCCTTTTGACGGATGATTGCTTGGAGCTGATCCATTGCTTCCTTGAGATGATCCATTGGCTCTTGTTCCACTTGACTAACATAGTGTTCATACCCTGGGTCAAGCTAAGCGACCTGGGTTGACCGAAGACCAGAACGATCGACCTCTTAAGGTTGGATCGCCACTGACCTCTTCTTAAAGAGCTCGGCCAAATCATTAGAGGCCCAAACAGGCCCAAGATAGAAGGAACACAGCCCACTCTAAAGGCGGCTGGCCAAAAAGGTGAGGCAGTTTCCCTCAAAGATAAGATAAGATAACTAACTTATCTTAAAGGACACTCCACACTACTATAAATACATTGGAGCACTGATAAACCCCAATTTTGTGGTTTATCTTGTGCTTAATTTGGGTGATTTTATCAACTTTTCCCACATTTATTCAATGAAATTGCATGATTTTGTAATTCTCCCTTGAATTGTGCTTAAATGTGAAAACATGCTTTATAAGCCCTAAAATTGGTGATTTTAATCCACTTTAATTCCATTCGATGCCTTGATATGTTTGTTAAGTGATTTCAGGTTTAGAAGGTAAGTATTGGATGGAAGAAGTGAGGAGAAAAGCATGCAAAGTGGGAGAACTCATGAAGAAATGAAGGAACCGTAAAGTTGTCAAGCCTGACCTCTTCGCACTCAAACGACCATAACTTGAGCTACAGAGGTCCAAATGAAACGGTTCTAGTTGCATTGAAAATCTAACATCCGGGGCTTCAAAATGATATAAAATTTGTCATATGTTGCTTCACGTATAGGGGCGCGCATGCGCCATGTACGCGTGCGTGCCGATTGAGCACGTGGTCCACTAAAGTGAAATCGCCCCCAGCGATTTCTGAAGCATTTTGGGCCCAATCTAACTCATTTCTGATGCTATTGAACCCAAGGATTGAAGGGGGAATGAACCAAGTAGTCATAGTATAGTTTTCATCATGTTTTAGGTAGAATTCTAGAGAGAGAAGCTCTCCCTTCTCTCTAGAATTTAGGGTAGTTTAGGTTTAATTTTCTTAAATCCAACTTTTAATTCTTGTTTTAATTTAGTTTCTCCTTTTAATTTCTTGTTGCTACTACTCTATTCTTCTTAGTTCTCTTGTCAATTTTACTTTTATGTCTTTTTTTTTGTTCATGAACCCTTTATTGGATTTGGATCTTTTCTTTAATGAAATTTAATGTTTGATGATCTTTTAATTGTTGATTTGAGTTGTGAATTTACTTTTCTTGCAATTAGTAGTTGGTAGATTTATTATTCTTAGACTTTTACCATGCTTTCCTTGTATGCCTTCCAAGTGTTTGATAAAATGCTTGGAAGGATGTTAGAGTAGATTTTTGAGCATTCTTGGCTTGGAAAGAGTAATTAGGCAATCTTGAGTCATAAAAACCCAACTCATGTTGGTGATCTAGAGTTGTTAGCTAATATTGTTTCCATTGACGCTAATCTTTTGCTAATTTAATTAGTAAGTTGATTAGGACTTTTGGATTGAGATTAGCTAGTCTTGTTAGACTTTCTCTCATGGTAATCCCAGTATTACTCCACAAACCACCATCCCCCGAACACTCATTCCACCAAGTTTCAGTACAACTCCCCCACCAAGTATCCGTACGCTACCACCAACAACTGTTAATGTTATTCCCAATGGTGTAGGTAATCTAACTATACATAATCCTAATCTTAATATGGGTATTCTTAGGCCTCCAACAACAACGGTTCTTCCCACTAGTTAGGGAACTCCGAGGAGGGTGGAAACTAACAAGGTAGGAACTACGTACAATAGTAACATCGAAGGTAAAGGATGTTGTATTAAACTTGGTTTGAGTATCGGTTTCACCACTCTTAAGTATTATCGTTCTCTTTTATTTTTTTTTTGATCATTCTTGATTATTTTTGATTGAGGATTTTGTTCTTTTTTTTGATCGTTTCTTCGTATAATTGTATATATGTTATCGGTTATTATATTGTGGTAACGTTGAGGGGCTGTTGCCGCGGTAAAACTACTTACTTGAGAACTGCCAAATCTTAAAGGAGTTTACTTACTTAAGAGCAACATTTCATATCAAAGGTTTGGTTAGTTATTAAGAAAGTATGTTTTTATAACCAACAATGTTAATTGTTTGGGGTTTATTCTTAATTGGCTTCATAAATCTGAGACCCAGCAGAGTGCTCCTTAACGTTACTTTACGAGTTAGTAACCGATACTTCCCCCATTCCCCCAAAAACCAACTATTCTCCCCGTTGTTTTATTTACCGTTCTTCTCATTTAGTTCGTTCATGTATTTCTTTCGTTAATTATTTCTTTTCGTTAATTATTTCTCTCTGTAAGTACCGTTCTCAACTCTAGTATCCGAAAGGTAGGATCAGTACGTTACTAATTAAGTAGAATAGATCAGTTGAGGTTGTTTACCTTCTTCCATAGTACAGTAGAAGTGTATCCCTCTTTCAGTTTGTTCTGATTAATTAGTACAGTGTTTATATTGTTCTTAAATAGAATAATGCAGTAGAGGTTGTAACCTTCTTCCATATCCAATAGAA
>NC_029790.2:71368232-71407304 GCF_000816755.2 Arachis ipaensis
AAAATGCTTGGAAGGATGTTAGAGTAGATTTTTGAGCATTCTTGGCTTGGAAAGAGTAATTAGGCAATCTTGAGTCATAAAAACCCAACTCATGTTGGTGATCTAGAGTTGTTAGCTAATATTGTTTCCATTGACGCTAATCTTTTGCTAATTTAATTAGTAAGTTGATTAGGACTTTTGGATTGAGATTAGCTAGTCTTGTTAGACTTTCTCTCATGGAAGATAACCTATACCTTCTTCCAATGTTGGAGATGACGTAATAAGATAAATTCTTGTTATATTTGTGACATGATTAATTAGTCTTGTTTGACTTTCTCCCTATGTGAAGATGACATGATACCTTCTTCCATTTGTTGGAGTTGACTAGATAAGATGAATTAATCATTGCATGACTAGGATGGAAAGCCTATGATCTCAACTCTTGCCATGAATGTCTCTCTTTATTAATTGCTTTTCTTTATTAATTGCTTTCTTTATGTACTTGCTTGATTTACTCTTCTTGCCATTTATTTTGTTGCCCCTCTTATCAACCAAAAACCCCCTTACCCCCTTCATAGCCAATGATTGAGCATTTCATTGCAATTCCTCGTGAGACGACCCAGAGTCTAAATACTTCGGTTAATTCTTATTTGGGGTTTGTTAATTGTAACAACCAATATTTTTGTATGAAAGAATTATTGATTGGTTTGGAAACTATACTTTACAACGAGAATTCATTCATTTGAGGAAATTCTAAACCGTCAAGAGTTCATTCATCAAAATGGCGCCGTTGTCGGGGAGTTGCAATGGTGTTATATTATTGGCTATTGTATATATGTTAATATGCTTCTTTGCTAGTTTTTTTTCTTGTTTTAGGAGTTAGTTTTTATTAGTTCTTACTAGTTTTTTTTTTATTTTCTCTTGCTATTATGAATTCTCACCACTTTGGCTATGAGTTTGGTTCAAATTATGTTGTAGGAAATGGAAGCTACAATGATAACATGCATCAAGGATGGAACAATCAAAGGTGGGAGGAGCCTCAAGGGATTGATCACCCTTCTTGGCAACAACAACCTCCGGATTCTTATGGGTATAATTCTAATCCTAATACATATCAATCTAATGGATGTGGTAACCCTTATTGTAATTGTCAACAACCACCATCGCATGCCTATGAACCACCCCCTCAACATGACTTTGAACCACCTTACTCACAAGCCCCCTACCACCAAACACCTCATTATGACCCTAATTCTTATCCACCATACCAACCACCTTATGAACCATATGAACCACACATAGAACCACCACCATTCCAACACAATTACTCTCAAGAACCACCTCAATATACACCATCTCCATACCCCTACCAAGATGAACCACCTTCCAACTACAATGCATTTCCCTCAAACAATGAACCATCTCTTCCACCACTACCCTCTGATGAAGCCTCCATGTTTGATTTGAGAGATCTTGAATCTCATATCTTGAGGCGACAAGAGGAGGATGAAAAGAAGTTTAAAGAGCTAGGAGCCAAGATGGTTATCCTAGCGGAAGCCGTTAGCAATATGGTCTCCTCCTGCCTAAGCCTATGCGATCAAGGAACTCCCATTGTTGAATGTGGAGAAGCAATCAAGGAGCATAGTGAGGGAGTGAGTTTAGAGCTTCAAGGTGTAGATTAAGGGGTGAAACAAGGATTGCCACAAGGGAAGGAAGGCGAGATAATTGAGCCGGAAGAAGTGGTTGATGCCTTTGAAGAGGTTGACCAAGAGATGGATTCAATCATTGAGGAATTCCTATGTACAATTGAATCCTCTCCCATTGGGCTGGCCATGGAGATCAAAGAAGAAGACGCACAACCTCTCATGCCTATGGTGAGCAATGAAGAAGAAATTGAATTGGAAGTAAGGCACCAAGAGGAAGAGGTTGAAGTTGAGGAAAGTTGTAAAGAGGTGGAGATAGTCAAGGAAGAGCACAAGGGAGTGGAACTTGCAAGATCATTAGAACCACCCCTTCCTAAGTCACCATCCAACACAATATTCAAGTGGGTAAAATTTTTATCCCTAAGCTTTACTTTCTCACTTGAATATGGTTTGATTAAAAATGATGGTCAACTTAGAGCTCTTTGTGGAGTTAAAAGTAGGAGAGAGTTGTGTAGTGGTTGAAAACACCATTCTAAGTTTATTATGGTTGCATGCTCAAAGTTGAATGGCAATGGTTGGTGTAGAACCAAATTGCATGGGTCTAGGAGAATGTTTGGGTGCTTAATTGAGAATTCTAAGGTCATGCCACCCAATTGGAATCATGATGATCACTTTGAAGATGGGTGTCAAAACAAAGTGCGGGATCCCGGATCGCACAAGGAAAACCAACTTTAGGAGCTCATGGTTTGTGAAGAACTCCATCAAAGCTTGAAGATATTAACATTGAAGAATGGAGCTTATTGGAGATTCAAGCATTGGTGGTTGTTCCAAGATGGTTACAAGCACAAGCCACCTTGATAAGGAGCTCCCCATAAGTCCAACTTAAGGACAATAAACAAAAGTGCTAGGTGGGAGACACCCCACCATGGTAAATTCTTTTCATTTTTCCCTTTTGTACATATTGGTAATTAGTTTAATTTCATGTTTTGTTGAGTTTGTTGAGTATAATTGGTAGTTTAGTAGGTTAAATAAGGTTTTATGGTGTTTTGGTAGCTGTTTGGAGGTTTGGAAAGCTTGGTTTGGTGCAAGAACTTGGAAAAATTTTGAAAAACAGAGCACCAACCCGCGCGTGCGTGCACATGGCGCGTACGCGCGCCTCAAGCATTTTCGATCATCCACGTGGACGCGCCATGTACGCGTACGCGTGGATGCAAAGATTTCACCTCCAAGCCAAATTCCAGAGAGTTGTGCCTAACTTGCGCCTACTTTGTGCGCGAGGCACAAACCAACTCGCGCGTGCGCGCACCTGGCGCGTATTCGTCCATGAGCCAACCTGCGAATTGACGCGTGGGCGTGCATGACGCGTCCGCGCCGGTTCAAAAAAAATCTTTTCTTCCATTTTCTTTTATTGCATTTGCCTATTTTCATTCATTGCATTTTAATTTTGTTTTTATAGCTTAGTCTTATTTTCTTTTCTAAGTTTCTTATTTTAATATTGATGTTGAATCCTTTTACTCAATTGTTGAGAATTTCTTGGTTACTTTTGGTGCTTCGTGTCTTATTTTGTTTGAGAAAAAAATATATGAAAAAAAAACAAAAATGTATAAAAAAAATATAGAAAAAAAAAAGAGAGAAAAAGAAATAAAAAGGGGACAAAAATGCCCCAAAGTAAAGTTCAATAAAAATCAATGCATATGGAATGTGAATTAAAGAGAATGCATGAGTATGTGAAAAAGTGGAAATCATGGGTAGCTAGGCATTGTATTAGAATTGTATAGATTGTTATATGTGTTTGGTGAGAGCTTAGGTTAATCAAAGATTCAAATTTCAAGCTCACTTGACCATATGCATCCTACCTTTACCCTAGCCCCATTACAACCTATGAATAAGTCCTCATGATGAATGTATGCATGCATTGAATAATTGTTGATTGTTAGATGAAAAATAAATCTTGGAAAGCATGATTAGAGGAGAATTGAGTGAATCAACCCTATACACTTGAGCGATTAGAGCGGATACACATCCGGTGAGGGTTCGATGCTCAATTCCTTGTTCCCGGCTTTCATGAGCGTTTTTCTTGCAAGTCTATTTATACTTTATTTTGATATTCAAATTGGTAGGATTCATGAATCATCATACTACTTAGCCATACATGTGAACATGTGTTCTTGGAGACTATTACGGCCTGGCCCAAGTAGTTTATGGGCCGGCCCGACCCGAGCAACACCCGACCCGAACGGTCGGGGGCGAGATGCTCAGACTCCGACCCGGACATGCATCCCTGACACGCGTCTTTGACAGCTTCGCCACAGCTGTGCAAGGGAGGCCTCGAAGAAGGTGGGCCTGTCCCTGCAGGGCCCACCTCTGACACGGTATAAATGGAGAAGGATCTACCCTTCCCCCAAGGTATGTCACATACCAATCTCCCCCTTTTTTTGCCTGCACACTAGACTGACTAGAGCGTCGGAGTGTCTTTGCAGGTGACACCCCCCTTTCACATCTGAAGAGCTCGGGACCTCGCCTACCCCCAATCTGGAGACGTACGACCAGACGACTTCCCCTTCGTTGACTAGGATACTTATCCGATCCGTCCGGTACCCGACCTACCGAACATTGGCACCGTCTGTGGGGATCGACCATGGACTTCGTACTGGTCCAAACTGGAACAAGCCGCGAGGCCGAGCCTGGAGGGGATGCCGCTGCGACTGCTTCCCAGCAACATCCAAGGTCCCCTCCGAGACACACAACACAATCCCACAAGAGACGCCCCTTCGGGGGAACTGGCGACAACCACGCCAGAATAATGCAGGAACTACGCCATAGGATGCAAGGCTTGGAACGCCGGCTAGCAGACAGGGAGCGCGACCAACACACCCCAGAATAAAGCCACTCCCGCTCTCACTTTAGGAGCCACTCCAGACGCACGCCCAGCCCCCAGGCAGAATCCGAGAGCACTGGGGAAAGAGGACGCGCGAGAAGACGCCATGACCCCGTCATTTATGCCTGACATGAAAGGCGGCGTACTACAGATCGAGGAACCGAAGACGCTCGTCGGGAGGACGACGAAGGAAGAACAACGAGAACACGGGGACCCGTGATAATGGGGGCGACCCCGTTTCATCATTCCATACTCGAGGTCCGGCTGCCAAAACATTTTTACAAGCCAACAGACATGAGGTACGACGGAACGCAAGACCCACTGGAACATCTCATGGCCTTTGAGGCCAAAATGAACCTTGAGGGAGTGGGAGACAAAGTAAGGTGCCGCACCTTCCCGATAACCCTAGCGGGACCTGCAATATGGTGGTTCAATAACCTCCCGCAGGGCTCGGTGACCGGCTTCGCAGACATCAGCCATGCCTTCTTAGCCCAATTCATGACCAGAATTGCAAAGGCGAAGCACCCAATCAACCTGCTCAGGGTGACTCAGCGACCTGACGAGTCGACCAGGAAATACCTAGACAGATTCAACGATGAGTGCCTGGAAATCAACGGGCTGACGGACTCAGTCACAAGTTTATGCTTGACGAATGGACTCCTGAACGAGGACTTCAGAAAGCACCTTACCACGAAACCAGTGTGGAGTATGCAGGAAATCCAATGTGTGGCCAAGGAGTACATCAACGACGAAGAAGTGAGCCGAGTCGTGGCCGCCAACAAACGGCAGCCCTCTCACAACCAAGACCGGCACCGCAGAAGCAGAGAAGGACAAAAGGAACATGCCAGAGACGGCGGCCCGAGCAAGGCACCCAGACCATTTCCTCGTGTCAGGAAGTTCACCAACTACACTCTCCTCACCGCGCCGATCATGGAAGTTTATCAACAAATTGCCGAAAAAGGGATCTTGTTGAAGCCCCGACCACTGAAGGAACAAACAGGGAAAAACCGAAGCCTCTACTGTGATTATCACAAGGGCTATGGGCATAAAACCCAAGACTGCTTTGATCTAAAGGATGCACTAGAGCAGGCTATCAGGGATGGAAAGCTAGCCAAATTTTCCCACCTTATTAGGGAGCCGAGGCGACGGAATCGCGACCACGACGGTGAGGATAGGACTCGGGCACCGAAGCGACGCCAAGAACCGGAGGACGACGATTGGGGCCTCACCATAGTGAACGTGGTAACAGCTAGGAATGCAGCACCCACGTCAAGGTCGGCACACAGGAAAGACGCCAAAAGTCCTGGCGGTCTCCTCATCCTCTACGCGAAGCACTAGGAAGCTCCCACCCATTTCGTTCGGCCCGGAGGATCAGTGGTTCGATGAGATCGGAGGGAGTCCTCCCATGGTCATAACGGCCAGGGTAGGAACTGGTCTCGTCAAACGAATCCTTGTAGATACGGGGGCAGACTCAAACATCATGTTCCGCAATGTGTTCGATGCTTTGGGCCTAAAGGACGCCAACCTACAGACACACCAGCACAGTGTCGTAGGGCTCGGCGACCATTTCATCAAGCCAGATGGCATAATCACCCTGCCGATCTCATTGGGACAAGGCCAGGGGAGAAGAACGGTAATGGCCGAATTTGTGATCCTACAGGACTCCACCGCCTACAACATCATCCTGGGGAGAAAGACAATCAACGACCTAGGAGGAGTCATCAGCACGAGGATGTTAGTAATGAAGTTCATAACTGAAGAAGGGTCAATAGGATCTGTGAGAGGAGACCTGGAAACGGCAGTCGCTTGCGACAACGCCTGTCTCTCGTTAAGAAAAAAGTCTAAAGAGGCATCGGGGATATTTCTCGCCGACTTGGATGTCAGAGTTGATGACAAACCAAGACCCGAACCCGAAGGGGACCTGGAGAAGTTTAGGGTCGGGAACTCGGAGGAAAAATTCACGTTCGTCAATAGGAACCTCCCCCATGAGTTAAAAGGACCTTTGATGGAAATGATCAGAGCCAATGGCGATTTGTTCGCCTGGACACCTGTCGACATGCCGGGCATAGACTATGGCCTCATGTCGCACCACCTAGCCATCAGACCGGAAGCCAAACCAGTAGCCCAAAGAAGGAGGAAAATGTCTCAGGAAAGAGCAGAGGAAGTGGCCAGACAGACGGCCGGCCTCCTCGAAGCGGGGTTCATCCGGGAGCTGGACTATTCGACCAGGCTATCAAACGTGGTCCTGGTAAAAAAGCACAATGGGAAATGGAGAATGTGTGTGGACTACTCCGATCTCAATAAAGCATGCCCTAAGGACTGCTACCCTGTTCCCAACATTGACGCACTTGTCAACGCGGCTGCAGGATACCGGTATCTGAGTTTCATGGATGCCTACTCCGGCTACAATCAGATACCGATGCACCGGCCAGACGAGGATAAAATGGCGTTCATTACGCCAGGGGGGACCTACGGCTACAGGGTGATGCCGTTTGGCCTGAAGAACGCGGGGGCAACGTACCAGAGACTGATGAACAAAATATTCTCCAACCTCATCGGCAAGACGGTGGAAGTTTACGTGGATGATATCCTCGCAAAGACCACCCGCCCTGACGATCTCATAAGCGACCTGGAAAACATGTTCACATCCCTCCGACAACACGGCATGAGGCTCAACCCGCTTAAGTGCGGCTTTGCCATGGAGGCCAGAAAGTTCCTGGGATTCATGATAACCCAGAGGGGAGTGGAGGCCAACCCTGAAAAGTACCAAGCAATACTCTAGATGAGGAGTCCGGGCTGCATCAAAGACGTTCAGCGGCTGACGGGAAGGCTCACAGCGTTGTCCCATTTCCTCGGTGCATCGGCAGCAAAGGCCCTACCCTTTTTCGCTTTGATGAAGAAGGGAATAGCATTTGAGTGGACCCCTGCGTGCGAAGAAGCTTTCAACCACTTCAAAGAGATTCTAGTAGCACCCCCAGTGCTCGGGAAGCCGAAAGCCGGAGAGCCACTCAATCTGTACCTAGCCATCACAGAGGGGGCGCTCGCAGCGGTGTTGGTGCGGGAAGAAGGGAAGGCCCAGCAACCGATCTACTTTGTGCGTAGAGAACTGCAAGGGGCAGAACTTAGATACAACAAGCTGGAGAAGCTGGCACTGGCACTTCTGGTCTCCTCCCGCCGATTGCGACAGTACTTCTAGAGTCACCAGGTGGTCGTGAGAACGGATCAGGGGATTCGTCAGGTGCTTCAGAAACCTGATCTAGCAGGAAGGATGATGACCTGGGCCATCGAATTGTCCCAATATGACTTGAACTACGAACCTCGACATGTAATCAAGGCGCAAGCAATGGCAAACTTCCTGGTGGAGGTAACCGGGAACCCAATTGAAGTCATGGACACACGGTGGAAGTTCCATGTAGACGGAGCCTTCAACCAGACGTCTGGGGGCGCCGGGATCATCTTAGAAAGCCCGGCCAGAGTCATCTACGAACAGTCGGTCAAGTTCGAGTTTTCCGTATCGAACAACCAAGCAGAATACGAAGCCCTCCTGGGGGGTTTGGTTCTAGCTCAGGAAGTTGGGGCCACGAGGCTGGAAGTATGCAGTGACTCGCAAGTCATCACTTCGCAAGTGAATGAAAGCTACCAAGCCAGAGACTCACTGCTACAGAAATACTTAGAGAGGGTCAAAGAGCTGAGCAAACAATTTGAAGAGATCACGATCCAACACGTTCCAAGGGAGAGGAACACACAGGCAGACCTCCTATCCAAGCTGGCGAGCACAAAACCTGGAATCGGCAACCGCTCCCTCATTCAAGGCATCACGAAAGAGCCGGCAGTTGCCCTCCACCTGACCAAAATAAGCCCTTCTTTGGTTGGACCCCATCACTGACTTCCTAGAAAGCGGCAAACTCCCTGAGGATGAGAAGGAAGCCAAAGCGTTAAGAGGAGAAGCCGCCAAATACACGGTCATACAAGACCAGCTATTCAAAAAGGGACTCAACCAACCTTTGCTGAAATGCTTACACCCCGACCAGACGGACTACGTACTTAGAAAAGTCCATGAGGGGTGCTGCGGCCATCACATCGGGGGCAAAGCCCTAGCAAGGAAGCTTATCCGAGCTGGATACTACTGGCCAACAATGATGAATGACTCCAGAAAATTCGTAAAAAAATATGCGAAGTGTCAACAGAACGCCAACTTCCACAAAGCTCCAGCTTCCGAACTGAGCCTACTGACGTCTACCCAACCTTTTGCACAATGGGGAATCGACCTCTTAGGACCCTTCCCGGTCGGCCCAAGACAAGTCAAGTATCTCATAGTTGCCATCGCCTACTACACCAAATGGATAGAGGCTGAACCAATGGCCAGCATATCCTCATCTAATTGTAGAAAGTTCCTGTGGAGGCAGGTGATAACCCGATTCGGCATCCCGGAGATTGTCATATCGGATAATGGGACACAGTTCACTGACAAGAAGTTTGCAGAATTTCTCACCGGCTTGGGGATAAAGCAGATGTTCTCCTCGGTTGAGCATCCCCAGACAAATGGACAAGTGGAGTCCGCAAATAAGGTTATCTTATTAGGTCTCAAGAAGTGTCTAGATAGCAAAAAAGGCGCATGGGCCGACGAGCTCGCCTCGGTCCTCTGGTCCTACCGAACAACCGAGCAAAGTTCCACAGGAGAAACCACCTTTCGCCTAACATACGGAGTCGATGCGGTGATACCCGTAGAAATCGGCGAGTCGAGCCCACGGTTACTTCTCGCAGGAGTAGAAGAAGCAGTAGACAAAGACCTGGTAGACGAGGTTAGAGAGATGGCCCACTTATCAGAGGTAGCGCTGAAACAAAGAATAGCCCTACGCTACAACACCAAGGTCCTCAGGAGGGAATTTGAGGAAAAGGACCTCGTCCTGCGGCGCAACGACATCGGGCAACCGACCCCGGGAGAAGGAAAGCTGGCAGCAAACTGGGAAGGCCCCTACAGAATTAAAGAAGTGCTTGGCAAAGGTGCCTACAAGCTGGAAAGGCTCGACGGCAAAGAAATCCTGAGAACATGGAATGCAGGTAACCTGAGGAGGTTCTATTCATAGCTTGGGCGCACCGACCAAGCGGCCTGACGAGCTAGATAGATGTTTACTTTTACCAAATGTTATTTCCCAATGGTTTACTTTTATCAAATTCCTACCGTGTTCATGAATTCGTTTAGCTAACGACTATTCTCTAACACGTACCCCACACAATCGCGTTCTTTAACGGGAACCCGGGACTGATCACCCCGGGAGCCAGTCGGATCAGAGCCATAACTAACGGCCGCGATAACGTGATCAAGGCGGTTTCAACCATGCTACCAACGTAAACGGCAAAACGGACACAAGCAATAAGTCCACACCGGAACAACGGTAACAAAAAACAATACTAAACAAACAAGATAAAGGCAATACTTTAAAGCCGACCAGGCGACCATTAAAACATAGCAAAGGTCTTAACAGTTGCAACAAAAGTATCTTACAAGGCCATACAAAAGCAAAAGTTACAAGAGTTCACTTTCGGGGCATATCAACAATCTTGCCGTCCTGAATTGTTTTGAAGACCCCAATAGCCGATGTGTCGAAGTCTGGAACCACGATCTTCACCTGAGCCTTGAGAGCCTCCTCAGTCATGAAGATCGCGTTCTTTCTTTGCTCTTTAGTCGCCTTGTGCTTCTTCTTAAGCTCTTCAACTTCGGCCTGGGCAGCCTTAGCCGACGAAATGGCCTGGTCGCGCTCCTTTTCCACAGCAACCACACGACCTTGCGCGGCATTGAGCTGGCTCTCCAGATTCATCTCCCGCTCGGTCAAACGGGAAACGGTGGCGTCGGAGGCCTTCATCTTTTCCTCAAAGGACGCAGCCCTCTCCTCGGCACCCTTGCACCCTTTCTTCACCTCGGACAGCTGTTCCTGAAGCTTCTCAACCTGGGCCTTGAGTTTGTTGTTGGCTTTGGCAGCGGTTTCAAGTTTCCTTCGCAATGCCTGCATGCCCGACAACTCAAACTCGGCCTTCCGAGCTATCACAGCTCCACGAAGAAGGGTGCGATACATCCATCTCACCCGGGTTGCAAGCTCAGTACCGAGAAAGTGGTCCTCCGTACCAGGGATCAGCTGATTGTCTATAAAGGTGCCAGCATCGAAGTTCCTTGATAAACCACTATTTTATGGTTTATCTTGTGCTCAATTGAGTGGTTTTTATCTACTCTTTACCCACTTATTCATACTATTTGCATGGTTTTATATTTGCCTTCCTAATTATGTGCTTTAATTGAAAACATGTTTCTTTGGACTTATATTTGCTAATATTAATGCTCTCTTATTACCATCAGATGCCTTGATATGTGTGTTAAGTGCTTTCAGAGATTACAGGGCAGGAATGGCTCAGAGGATAGAAAGGAAGCATGCAAAAGTAGAAAGAATACAAGAAGTTGGAGAAATTGCTAAGCTGTCCAGCCTGACCTCTTCGCACTCAAACGGCTATAACTTTAGCTACAGAGGTCCAAACGACGCGGTTCCAGTTGCGTTGGAAAGCTAACGTTCGGGGCTTTGATTTGATATATAATATGCCATAGTTGCTCTGACGCTAGGCGACGCGACCGCGTGCTCCATGCGGCCGCATCGCAGTGATGGAAATCAGCGTGTTTGAATTCTTCTCCAGCGATTTCTGGGCTGTTTTCGACCCAGTTTGCGGCCCAGAAAACACAGATTATAGGCTATAAAGTGGGGGAATCTACCCATTCATGAGAGGCTCTCATAATTCACAATTTTTAGGAGTAGATGTAGTTTTTTTAGAGAGAGAGGTTCTCTCCTCTCTCTTAGGATTAGGATTTAGGACTTCTCTTAGTTTTAGGAGTGACTCTCAATCCCAGGTTCAATGTTCTTTTTATTTATTTCTCCAATTTAATTTGTATGTTAGATTTAAGTTCTTTTGTGAATGCAATTCGCGGTATTTTCAGACTTAATTTTGCTTTGCTTTATTTATATGAATGCTTTTAATTTAATTTAGATATTTTCCCTTTTGGTCTTGGTTAAGAAATCAGTAACTCAGGAATTATCCAACTCAATAGCATAATTGATAATTGTTATCCTTGCTAATTGAATTGATCTTCAATAATCCCAATCTTTTCTTAGGAATTAACTAGGATTCAAAGATCTAACTAATTAGTCGCTTGACCTTCCCTTGTTATAGCAAAGGTTAACTAAGTGGAATTAAGATTCAGTTTTCATCATCATTGATAAGGCTAACTAGACTGGACTTCCAATTTCTTATACCTTATCAAAAGTTTATTTTTCAGTTATTTATTTATTTTATTTGTCATTTAAATATATTTGTGCTCATTGCCCAAGCTCCAAAACCCCCAATTTACAAAACTCATAACCAATAATAAGAACATACTTCCCTGCAATTCCTTGAGAAGACGACCCGAGGTTTGAATACTCGGTTATCAATTTCAAAGGGGTTTGTTACTTGTGACAACCAAAACGTTTGTATGAAAGGACTTTTGAAGGTTTAGAAACTATACTTGCAAGGAGGATTTATCCGCAATTTCTAGACCACGCAAAAGTTCTCTCATCAAAATGGCGCCGTTGCCGGAGAATTGCAAACGTGTGCCTTATTATTGGTTATTGTAAATATTTTTTTGCTTTTTGCTTGTTTATTTGTTTTTATTTTTGTTTTTATTTTTTACTTTTTCATAAATTAAGAGGTTATTGGTTTTTATTTTAAAATTTTTTTATCTTATCTTATCTGATTTCAAAAATCAAATTTCAAAATTCAAATTTCAAATTTCTAAAATTCAAATTTCAAAAATTTAAAATTCAAAATTTAAATAACCTTTTAATTTAAATTTGTTTTTATTTTTGTTTTTAATTTATGAACCAACCCTCTACCTCTAATATTCAACCCTCAAGCTCTAGTGCACTTCCTTTTCAACCACATAATGATCTTTTCATCCCATCACCACCTTCCATGGAAGAGCACCCACATCCATCAATCCAAGAGCAAAATGATCCCAATTATGATATTGATATGGAACAGGAAAGAAGGAATCATCTTCGCGAATCCATACTTCATAAAGAGCTAGAGGAGGCCTTACGGGTAAAGGTAGGAGAGACCCTTGAAGATGAAAGAGTAGTTGAAAGGAGTTGTCATGGAAAGAAAGTCATCGAGGATGAGTACGATTTTATACTTAAACAACTGGACAAAGCAGCAATTATTAAAAAGGAAGTGGTTGCAGACTTAAGAGATGCTGTACCTCCATTAGAAAGTCCAGTCACAGAGCCTCCTTCCATGCCCTTGGTGAGCAATGAAAAAGAGATTGAATTGGAAGAAAGCTACCAAGAGGAAAAGGTTAATATTGAAGAAACTTGCAAGGAGGTGAAAGTTGTCAGAGAAGAGCACAAGGGAGTGGAGCTTGCAATTTCATTAAAAACACCTCCCCCTAAGTTGCCATCATCCTTCACAACATTCAAGTGGGTAAAATTCATATCCCTTAGCTTTCTAATTCCACTTGAATATGGGCTACTGGAGACGGATGGTCAACTTAGAGCTCTTTGTGGCATTAAGAGTAAGAGGAAGATGGTCAGTGGTAAGAATTATCCTGCAAGGTTCATTATGGTTGGAAGCCTTAAGTTTAAACGCAAAGGTTGGTGTAGAGCTCAATTGAATGGGTCTAGGAAGCTGTTTGGTAGCTACAGTGAGAATTCAAATTACTTATCACCCGGCTGGAAAAATACAAATCTCAACAAAAATGGGTGCAAAAGCAAGATTTGGGATCTTGGAATCTGCTCTGACACTTGTTACCCCGGGAGCCTAAGAATCTGTTTGAAGCTTCTTAAGGGCTTTACATGCCTAGTTTGGGACTCCGGAGGATACTGGAGATGCAAACATTGGTGGAGATTTCTGGATGAGTTCAAGCACAAGCCACCATAACAGGAAGCTCACCAAATGTCCAACTTAAGGACTTTAACTAAAAGTGCTAGGTGGGAGACAACCCACCATGGTATGATCGTTCCTTTTTCAATTTTAATTTTATTTAGCTTTGTTTGTTTTTGAACTTTATTTTATTGTATTGAACCTGGAGTTTTGCATAACATTCATATTAACACTGCATTTTGCATTTTTTTTTCAGATTTAACAAAAAAAAAACACGCACGCGACGCGGCAGCGTCGCTGACGCGTCCGCGTCACCAGTGCGTTGGGAAGAAAAGAATTGAACAGAGAGTCATGCGAAAGTGTGGCTGGAGGTGCGCTAATGGCACAAATTGATCCACGCGACCGCTGACGCGGTCGCGTCATTTGGAAAAATAGCTTCCCACGCGATCGCGTCACCCACGCGACCGCGTGGCTCTGAGAAGTCGACGTAAATGGGTGCATGGCAGAAAGTTGAGCTGGAGTTGGGCTGGACTCGTGCTGGAAGCCCAAGCCCTCCCACGCGAACGCGTGCCCCACGCGTTCGCGTCATTTTCAAAAGATGGCCACCCACGTGACCGCGTCAACCACGCGACCGCGTCACCCAGATTTTTGGCAAAAAGAGTTTCAAACAGAGAGTTGCGCGACCGCGAGGCTGCACTCGCGCCAATCGCACAAATCAGGCCACGCGATCGCGTGATCCATGCGTCCACGTCACCTGACCTTAACGCGAACCACGCGATCGCGTCACTCACGCGTCCGCGTCACAAGCGGCGCACAGAATATCCAGATCAACTAATTTTCTTATCTTTTCTTCTCTAATCCTTATTTTTCTTATCTTTTCTTATTTCTTTCTTCTTCCTTTCTTATTTTCTTTCACCTCCATTCTATTTTACTTAATTTATTTGCATATTTCATTCATTGCATCTTAATTTTGTGCATATTTTTGTTTTCTTTTCTAAATTCATTATTTTTCCTTTTGTGTTAAAATTTTCTTATTTAACTGTTCCATCTTCTCTTGAATTATTTTGGGTGCTTAGTGACTTGTTTTATTCTGGATAGGTAATATTATTTATATCAATGCCAACCTTTTATACCAGTATTACTTTTGCATTGACATGAATTTATATTATCTCTCCTTCCCCACTCTCTTCCCCATTGTTGTACACTTTGTACCACTGGCATGCCATGGCTTCTATTGTTTTCTCACTTGCATGTTGTAGCTACCATGTAATTGAGACCCCATTATTTGGCATTAACCCACCCATACTGTATTTATTTTCCTATCTTTATTTCTGGGTTACTCTTCTTCCTTTTTTCTTTCAGGATGGCCACCCGGAAGAGAACCGGAAGATGTTTACATGGGGAGACAGGCAAGTCAATCTGCACAATCTATAGAGAAAAGCATCAGTTGAAGCCACCCGTCCACTTGCACATCTTAGCATGCACCGAGAACGGTGCAATCTTTAAGTGTGGGGAGGTCGATACCGATCTCCATGGGTTAGTACCTTCTTGTCTCAACACCAATGTTTAAATTTTCTTTGTAGTTAGTTGTTGCATTTGCATGTTTGTTTGATTTTTGTGCATGTTTTACCACTTGGTTGAAGTAATATTTTCTTTTTCAAGAAACCTTTTAGAGAATTTCACTAATTTGAATAAAATTTAATGTTACACTTGTTTGAGGAAATATTATACTGGAACATGGTTTAGAGCTCGAATACACAAAACTTGTGAGATTTTGAGCCTATTTGAATTGGTTGCATTTTATCAACCAAAAATTTTGTTTTAGTGTGTATTTTTCTCTCTAAAATTGTGATCTTTGTCTTGCTTAATTCTATATTTCCATGGTTTGATGTATGCATGCACTTACATGATTGAGGTCTTTATTTCACTAAGCTTACATACCCATATGGCCTTACCTCTCATTATCCTTTGCAAACCAATTTGAGCCTATTTTACCCCTTTGTTCTTTACTTTAGCTCATCACTAACTCTAAGCGGAAAACAACAATGTCCTTAATTTGAATCCTTGGTTAGCTTAGACTAGTGAGAATGCTTATGATTTAAGTGTGGAAAAAGTGGGTTTGGAAACAATTGGTTTAAGAATTGGGAATTATATATCTTTATGAAAATGTGAAAAAAAAATGTTTAGGACATGATTCATGCATCCAATAATTTAATCATATGCATTGAAAAAAATAAAAAGAAAAAACATGTATATAATATAAAAAAAAGAGAAGAAAAAGAGAAAAAGAGGAGAAAAATAGCAAATAATAAAAAAGGGACAAAATACCCCAAGGTAAGTGGTAAAAGCAATGCATATGTACTGTACTTGAAATAAGAATTCATGAATATGTGGAAAACATAGTTAATGGACAGTTAGGTTTTGTACTTTGATTACATGGATTGTCTTAAGTTAGGTGGGAAAAGTTTAAGTTAATTAAGGATTCAGATTTTAGTCCACTTGACTAAATACAATTCTACCTTGACCCTAACCCCATCACAACCCTTAAAAGACCTCTTGATTTGTGTATTTGTGCATTAAATTTATGTTGATTGTTAGATGAAGAGCAAGCCTTAGAAAGCAAGGTTAGTAGAAAATTGAGAGAATCGAACCTAAAAACACTTGAGTGATTAGAGTGTATACACTACTAGTGAGGGTTTGATGCTCAATTCCTTGTTCCCTGCTTTCATGAGCTATTTTATTCTTGCAAGTCTATTTGTACTTCATTTTTATGATTTGAATTAGTGAAATCTAGTTCATATTTCCTCTTGAAAGATTTGTTTACTTTTAACTAAGTAGATAGAAACATTTTGCATGTAGTTACATTCATAGGTTGCATTTCATACATTCTACCATCCCTCTTCATCTTATAGCTTCTCTTGAGCTTAGCATGAGGACATGCTAATGTTTAAGTGTGGGGAGGTTGATAAACCTCTATTTTATGGTTTATCTTGTGCTCAATTGAGTAGTTTTTATCTACTCTTTATCCACTTATTCATACTATTTGCATGGTTTTACATTTGCCTTCCTAATTATGTGCTTTAATTGAAAACATGTTTCTTTGGACTTATATTTGCTAATATTAATCCTCTCTTATTACCATTAGATGCCTTGATATGTGTGTTAAGTGCTTTCAGAGATTACAGGGTAGGAATGGCTCAGAGGATAGAAAGGAAGCATGCAAAAGTTGAAGGAATACAAGAAGTTGGAGAAATTGCTAAGCTGTCCAGCCTGACCTCTTCTCACTCAAACGGCTATAACTTTAGCTACAAAGGTCCAAACGACGCGGTTCCAGTTGCGTTGGAAAGCTAACATCTGGGGCTTCGATTTGATATATAGTATGCTATAGTTTCTCTGACGCTAGGTGACGCGACCGTGTGCTCCATGCGGCCGCGTCGCAGTGACGGAAATCAGCGTGTTTGAATTCTTCTCTAGCAATTTCTGGGCTGTTTTCGACCCAGTTTGCTGCCCAGAAAATACAGATTAGAGGCTATAAAGTGGAGAAATCCACTCATTCATGAGAGGCTCTCATAATTCACAATTTTTAAGAGTATATGTAGTTTTTTTAGAGAGAGAGGTTCTCTCCTCTCTCTTAGGATTAGGATTTAGGACTTCTCTTAGTTTTAGGAGTGACTCTCAATCCCAGGTTCAATGTTCTTTTTATTTATTTCTCCAATTTAATTTGTATGTCAGATTTAAGTTCTTCTGTGAATGCAATTCGAGGTATTTTCAGACTTAATTTTGCTTTGCTTTATTTATATGAATGCTTTTAATTTAATTTAGATATTTTCCCTTTTGGTCTTGGTTAAGAAATCAGTAACTCAGGAATTATCCAACTCAATAGCATAATTGATAATTGTTATCCTTGATAATTGAATTAATCTTCAATAATCCCAATCTTTTCTTAGGAATTAACTAGGATTCAAAGATCTAACTAATTAGTCGCTTGACCTTCCCTTGTTATAGCAAAGGTTAACTAAGTGGAATTAAGATTCAGTTTTCATCATCATTGATAAGGATAACTAAACTGGACTTCCAATTTCTCATACCTTGTCAAAAGTTTATTTTACAGTTATTTATTTATTTTATTTGTCATTTAAATATATCTGTGCTCATTGCCCAAGCTCCAAAACCCCCAATTTACAAAACTCATAACCAAACATACTTCCCTGCAATTCCTTGAGAAGACGACCCGAGGTTTGAATACTCGGTTATCAATTTCAAAGGGGTTTGTTACTTGTGACAACCAAAATGTTTGTATGAAAGGACTTTTGAAGGTTTAGAAACTATACTTGCAATGAGGATTTATCCACAATTTCTAGACCACGCAAAAGTCCTTCTGGGCTGGAGGAGGCCCTCTGCCTCTTGGGAGTAGGGACAAGCTTGAAATCATCATACTCCCGCTGGGTGGAGGACGACTGCCCAATACTGGCCGCCTCCTCGAGAATAGGAGAAGCCTGCGTCCCAGCGGAATTCTTGTCGGACATCGCGGTGTCTTGAGGAGAGGGCACAACTTGGCTCCCCTTCTCCTCAGCAGGGCCTTCCGACTTCCCGTCGACCTTCTCGTCCGTCTTCTCCTCGTCGCTATCCTCTAAAAAGGTCTTGACCAAACTTTCAAGCCCAGTTACCGAGGCAGACATCTCCACTACAGCAAACAAACAACCACGTCAGTCGTGAAGTCGGGAATAACAAACAATGATAAACAACATAAAAGTATAAGACAAAATGGCTCACAAATATAACTCCTGGCGGCCTCCCGTTCACCCATAAGGAGGTGGGGGTTCACGGGGCTCTTTCCAAAAATTGCAAACAACACGTCGGCAATCCTCTTATTTACAAGGGACATTCTCTTGTAGGTCACCTTTATGAAGGAGTTGGACCCCGCCCGGAATCTCCAATACGTCGGGATGAGGCGTTCTCCCTCTAGCGACAACCAAAAAGGACGGCGACCTTTGACAGGGTGAACTTTGAAATATTTGTCCTTGAACCCATGATAGGAGTCCTCGAACAAGCAAAATATCTTCCGACCTTGGGCAGATCGGAAAGACAGGAACCCTTTCCTCGCTTTCCCTTGTTTGGAAGGGTTAGTAAGGTTGAAGAAGAAGAGAAAGACATCAACCGACGCCGGCAGCTCGAGATATTCACAAACCATCTCGAAACAGCGGATAGAAGCCCAGCTGTTCGAATGAAGCTGTAACGGAGACACGGATATCCGATTAAGAAGTGACATCCGGATGTCGGAAAACGGTATGCGAACGCCCACCTGGGTGAACATGGCTTTGTAAAACCATATCCAGTCAGGAACCCGGGGGGAATGAAAATTAATCTCATACAGCCGCTCATTGGGGCAGGATCGAAGACGTCGTAATTGGCCTCCTCGTCTGTCCCCCCACAGAGATACTCGGCTTGACGGAATTCCGTCAACTCCTCTAGATCCATTTGATTCAGCGAGTCCTTCACATCGGAGGTCACCCAAGCGTAAGGGTCGTAGCTCGCGACGGAAGGGGAAGCCCGGGAAACGATGCGAGGCATACATACAGTAGGGGTACCACTCCGTTAGTCTATGAGGTCGGGTGCCCAGGAAAACCCAGAAACTATGTCCATCCTATTCAACAGTTAAGATCAGGCATGAGTAAATTTACCTATCATGCAAGCTACCTAAAAGCCTAACCTGAAATGGTACCCCTCCCCTAACACATCTACTTGGCACTAAAAAGTCATCCACCAACAAAAATCAAACAAGACAGCAAGAACGCAAAGCAGATACAAACAACAAACATACAACAATGAAGCAGAAAAGAGAGAGGATCAAAGATTACCTGAATCGATTGCAAAAACTGAGAAGGAAGAAGGAAAGATGCACAGAGATGCTAGGACGAAGTCTAGGATGCTCTGGGATTTCCTGGGTGAAGAAGAATGAGATAGTAGGAGCAAGAGTGTAAAGGAAAAAGATCAAAGCAAAACTGTTTAAAACTGCCACCCAAGAAGCGCGAAAGACCTGGGGGCAAAATAGTCTTTGCATACGGGGTTTTCCAGCCCATTATGAGCATTAAATGCCCTGCGCGAAGAACGAGGTGACAAACGGTCGCTCCAACAACGAACCGACACGCACACAAGAGGCACGTCCACCCCATGGACGGCCGGCCTGACGATGCCACACGAGAAAGGAGATGACACGCCACCAACTATCCTCTCGATTGTTGCTGGCACATCAGGGGCACTGTTACGGCCTGGCCCAAGCAGTTTACGGGCCAGCCCGACCCGAGCAACACCCGACACGAACGGTTAGGGGCGAGACGCTCAGACTCCGACCCGGACACGCGTCCCTGACAGCTTCGCCACAGCTATGCAAGGGAGGCCTCGAAGAAGGTGGGCCTGTCCCTGCAGGGCCCACCTCTGACACGGTATAAATAGGGAGGGCCTGCACACTTGACTGACTAGAGCGACGAAGTGTCTTTGCAGGTGACACCCCCTTTCACATCTGAAGAGCTCGGGACCTCGCCTACCCCCAACCCGGAGACGTACGACCAGACGACTTCTCCTTCGTTGACTAGGATACTTATCCGATCCGTCCGGTACCTGACCTACCGAACAGAGACTAAGTTACTTTTAACCAAGTAGGTAGAACCATTTTGCATTTAGTTGCATTCATATAGATAGGTGTATATAGTTTATTTGCATTGAATAAATGTTCATACCCCTTTTCTTGTCCTTCTTTATTCTTAGCATGAGGACATGCTTGGTTTAAGTGTGGGGAGATTTGATAAATCCCGATTTTGTGGTTTATCTTGTGCTTAATTTGGGTGGTTTTATCAACTTTTCCCATATTTATTCAATGAAATTGCATGGTTTTGTAATTCTCCCTTGAATTGTGCTTAAATGTGAAAACATGCTTTTTAGGCCCTAAAATTGGTGATTTTAATCCACTTTAATTCCATTCGATGCCTTGATATGTTTGTTAAGTGATTTCAGGTTTAGAAGGCAAGTATGGATGGAAGAAGTGAGGAGAAAAGCATGCAAAGTGGGAGAACTCATGAAGAAATGAAGGAACCATAAAGTTGTCAAGCCTAACCTCTTCGCACTCAAATGACCATAACTTGCGCTACAGAGGTCCAAATGAGGCGGTTCTAATTGCATTGGAAAGGTAACATCCGAGGCTTCAAAATGATATAAAATTTGCCATATGTTGCTTCACGTATAGGGGCGCGCACACGCCATGTACGCATGTGCACCGATTGAGCACGTGGTCCACTAAAGTGAAATCGCCCCCAGCGATTTCTGAAGCATTTTGGTCCCAATCCAACTCATTTCTGATGCTATTGAACCCAAGGATTGAAGGGAGAATGAACCAAGTAGTCATAGTATAGTTTTCATCATGTTTTAGGTAGAATTCTAGAGAGAGAAGCTCTCCATTCTCTCTAGAATTTTGGGTAGTTTAGGTTTAATTTTCTTAAATCCAACTTTTAATTCTTGTTTTAATTTAGTTTCTCCTTTTAATTTCTTGTTGCTACTACTCTATTCTTCTTAGTTCTCTTGTCAATTTTACTTTTATGTCTTTTTTTTGTTCATAAACCCTTTGTTGGATTTGGATCTTTTCTTTAATGAAATTTAATGTTTGATGATCTTTTAATTGTTGATTTGAGTTGTGAATTTACTTTTCTTGCAATTAGTAGTTGGTAGATTTATTATTCTTGCACTTTTACCATGCTTTCCTTGTATGCCTTCTAAGTGTTTGATAAAATGCTTGGAAGGATGTTAGAGTAGATTTTTGAGTATTCTTGGCTTGAAAAGAGTAATTAGGCAATCTTGAGTCATAAAAACCCAACTCATGTTGGTGATCTAGAGTTGTTAGCTAATATTGTTTCCATTGACGCTAATCTTTTGCTAATTTAATTAGTAAGTTGATTAGGACTTTTGGATTGAGATTAGCTAGTCTTGTTAGACTTTCTCTCATGGAAGATAACCTATACCTTCTTCCAATGTTGGAGATGACGTAATAAGATAAATTCTTGTTATATTTGTGACATGATTAATTAGCCTTGTTTGACTTTCTCCCTATGTGAAGATGACATGATACCTTCTTCCATTTGTTGGAGTTGACTAGATAAGATGAATTAATCATTGCATGACTAGGATGGAAGGCCTATGATCTCAACTCTTGCCATGAATGTCTCTCTTTATTAATTGCTTTTCTTTATTAATTGATTTTTTTATTTACTTGCTTGATTTACTCTTCTTGCCATTTATTTTGTTGCCCCTCTTATCAACCAAAAACCCCCTTACCCCCTTCATAGCCAATAATTGAGCATTTCATTGCAATTCCTCGTGAGACGACCCAGAGTCTAAATACTTCGGTTAATTCTTATTTGGGGTTTGTTAATTGTGACAACCAATATTTTTGTATGAAAGGATTATTGATTGGTTTGGAAACTATACTTTACAACGAGAATTCATTCATTTGAGAAAATTCTAAACCGTCAAGAGTTAATTCATCAAGCACCCAGGTATAACTCATACTCTGATTCTACACAATAAACCTGCCTAAAGCACGTGCTAACTTAAGCATCGGAGTGTCTTGCAGGTACCACTACCCTCCGGTGACCAAGGAGCATTAACATCCCAAGGCTCGACAAGTCGGACACGACAGCTGCAGCCACCGCAACAGATCTCATCCGAGATTGACCTTCAGTTTCAGGTAACCCTCGGAACATTGGCGTCATTTCCAGGGAACCTCAAAGTCATCCCATCATCAAGGAGGATAACCTAGACAACGATCACAACTCTGGCTTGGAGGACAGAATGCGACATAAGAACACGGAAGCCACGCTAAAAGATGCACCTCAAAACAAGGGGATAAACAACCCCCAAACACGGAAATATTGAAAGCTATCCGAGAACAACAGCATCGTCTTAAACAGCTGGAACAAGAAGCCGACCGACAATCTATGAACGCGTGCCTGACAACCACTCCCGTTCTACCTTCAATTGAATGAGTATCTCTTGGATTCCTTAATCAGAATCTTTGTGGTATAAGCTAGAATCCATTGGCAGCATTCTTGAGAATCCAGAAAGTCTAAACCTTGTCTGTGGTATTCCGAGTAGGATTCAGGGATTGAATGACTGTGACGAGCTTCAAACTCACAAGTGTTAGGCGTAGTGACAGACACAAAAGGATCAATGGATCCTATTCCAGCATGAGTGAGAACCGACAGATGATTAGCCGTGCGATGACAGTGCACCTGGACCATTTTCACTGAGAGGACGGATGGTAGCCATTGACAACGGTGATCTACCAACACACAGCTTGCCATAGGAGGAACCTTGCATGCGTGAAGAAGAAGACAGGGGGAAAGCAGAGATTCAGAAGACAAAGCATCTCCAAAACTCCAACATATTCTCCATTACTGCATAACAAGTATTTATTTCATGCTCTTTTATTTTTCGCAATTCAAACTGATAATCATAATTGATATCCTGACTAAGAATTACAAAATAACCATAGATTGCTTCAAGCCAACAATCTCCGTGGGATTCGACCCTTACTCACGTAAGGTATTACTTGGACGACCCAGTGCACTTGCTGGTTAGTGGTACGAGTTGTGAAAAGTGTGATTTACAATTCGTGCACCAAGTTTTTGGCACCGTTGCCGGGGATTGTTTGAGTTTGGACAACTGACGGTTTATTTTGTTGCTTAGATTAGGAAAAAATTTTCTTTTTTTGGTTTAGAGTCTTCTATCATTGTTTTTGGTTGAAATTTTTTTTAAATTCTTATTTTCTCTTTTTAAATTTTTTAAAAATTTTTTACAAACTAATAATTGAGTTTTCCTGTTTGAGTTTAGTTTTATATTTTAAGTTTGGTGTCAATTGCATGTTTTTATTTTCTTTTAAATTTTCGAATTTATATTCATTGTTCATTCTTAATGTTCAAGTAGTTCTTGTTTATTTTCCTTGTTTGATCTTTAGTTTTTCTTGTTTTGTGATTTTTCTTGTTTTTCTTGTACTTTTTCAAAATATCAGTTTTCAAAAAAAAAATTTATACATTAAATACCTTATTAAAACACTTTAAATTTAAAACTCAATTGGCTAGAGCGTTGTGTTTATGTTCCTGGTAATTAGGAATTTTCCTTTTAAAACTTTTTCAAAAATAATTTTTCTTTTATTAAATCTGGTGCCAAACTTTTAAGTTTGGTGTTCTCTTGTTATTTTTCTTTAATTTTTGAAATGTTATTCTTAGTTTTCTAAAGGTTTTAAGTTTGGTGCTCCCTTTTATGTTCTTGAATCTTTGAATTTTGTTCTTGTTGTTCTTGTGAGTCTTCAAGGTGTTCTTGAGTCTTCTTTGTATTTTGACCTTAAAATTTTTAAGTTTGGTAATTTTTTTCGAAAATCCTCACCCACATCTTTTTCAAATCTTTTTAATTAATTAATTTAGTTTTCAATTTTCTTTTATTTCTTTTTCTTCTAATTTTTGAAATTTTAGTCAATTTTTCATTTATTTTATTTTATTTTAATTTCGGTTTTCAAAAATAAAATAAAATAAAATAAAAACATATTTTACTTGCAATTCACATTATCTCCCTTTCTCCGTCATGGATCTAAGTGGAAATGAACAGTCCAGAAGGACTCTGGGGTCATATGCTAACCCCACTACTGCTACATATAGGAGTAGTATCTGTATACCCACCATCAAAGCAGGCAGTTTTGAGCTAAATCCTCAGCTCATTGTCATGGTGCAGCAAAACTGCCAGTATTCTGGTCTTCCACAGGAAGAACCTACTGAGTTTCTGGCACAATTCTTGCAAATTACTGACACAGTACGTGACAAGGAGGTAGATCAGGATGTATACAAACTGTTACTGTTTCCGTTTGCTGTAAAAGATCAAGCTAAAAGGTGGTTAAATAACCAACCCACAGCAAGCATAAGGACATGAAAACAGTTATCAGACAAATTCCTGAATCAATATTTCCTTCCAAAAAGGATGACACAGCTAAGGCTGGATATCCAAGCCTTTAAACAAGAGCATGATGAATCCCTTTATAATGCCTAGGAAAGGTACAGAGGGATGCTAAGGAATTGCCCCTCTGAAATGTTTTTAGAGTGGGTGCAGTTAGACATCTTCTACTTTGGGCTTACAGAAGGAGCTCAGATGTCCCTAGACCACTCAGCTGGTGGATCTATACACATGAGGAAAACTATTGAAGAGGCTCAAAAGCTTATTGATATAGTTGCCAGAAACCAGCATCTGTACATAAGTAATGGGTTCTCCATAAAAGAAGAAGCCAAAGTAGTATCTCCTGAACTTGGTCCTCCAGAACAAGTTGCTGAACTCAATCAAAAATTGTGCTTTCTAACAAAATAGCTTGCAAAATTCAAGGAGATGCTACAAGACACTAAAAATGCTAATAAAAATATGGAGGCACAATTGAATCAGACAAAACAGCAGTTATCAAAGTAGATAACAGAAGAGTGCCAGGCAGTTCAATTAAGAAGTGGGAAAACATTAAATACCTCGCTTCAGAGCAGCAGAAAGCCAAGGAAAGAACAACTGACAGAGGATGAGCAAAATATCATCCAAAATCCCTCTGAGGATAGTAAGAGCCCAGAGAGGAATGATTCTGGCGCTCAAACGCCAGAAAAGGATGGAGAGCTGGTGTTGAACGCCGAACCCATGCTCAGTTCTGGCGTTCAAACACCACAAACAAGCAAGGAGTTGGCGTTAAATGCCCAAAGGAAGCTCAGTTCTGGCGTTCAAACGCCAGGAACAGGCAAGCAGTTGGCGTCCAACGCCAATCCAGCTTCCACCCCTGGCATTCAAATGCCAGTGAGGGATCAGACACACACAAGTGCTGATAACAACCCCTCTAGAAAGGCTTCTCCAACCACCTCTGTAGGAAATAAACCTGTAGCAACCAAGGTTGAAGAATACAAAGCCAAAATGCCTTATCCTCAAAAACTCCGCCAAGAGGAGCAGGATAGGCAATTTGCTCACTTTGCAGACTATCTCAGGACTCTTGAAATAAAGATTCCGTTTGCAGAGGCACGCGAGAAAAAATCCTTCTTATGCCAAGTTCATGAAAGAGATCTTGAGTCATAAGAAGGATTGGAGAGAAACTGAAAGAGTTTTCCTCACTGAAGAATGCAGTGCAGTCATTCTGAAAAGCTTCCCAGAAAAGCTGAAAGATCCCGGGAGCTTCATGATACCATGCACATTAGAAGGTAATTGCACCAAGACAGCTTTATGTGATCTTGGGGCAAGTATCAATCTAATACCTGCATCCACAATCAGAAAGCTTGGTTTAACTGAAGAAGTCAAACCAACCCGGATATGTTTCCAACTTGCTGATGGCTCCATTAAATACCCATCAGGCGTGATTGAAGACATGATTGTCAGGGTTGGGCCATTCGCCTTCCCCACTGACTTTGTAGTGCTGGAAATGGAGGAGCACAAGAGTGCTACTCTCATTCTAGGAAGACCTTTCCTAGTAACTAGACGAACTCTCATTGATGTCCAAAAGGGGAAAGTAACCCTGAGAGTCAATGAGGATGAGTTTAAGTTGAATTCTGTCAAAGCCATGCAGCATCCAGACACATCAAAAGACTGCATGAAAGTTGATCTTATTGACTCTTTAGTAGAAGAGATCAACATGGCTGCGAGTCTCGAATTAGAGCTAGAAGACATCTTTAAAGATGTTCAGCCTAATCTGGAGGATTCAGAGGAATTGAAAGAGCCTCTGAAAATTCCTCAGTAAGAGGAAAAACCTCCTAAACCCGAGCTCAAACCATTACCACCATCCCTGAAATATACATTTCTGGGAGAAGGTGACACTTTTCCAGTGATCATAAGCTCTGCTCTAAATTCACAGGAAGAGGAAGCACTACTTCAAGTGCTAAGGACGCACAAAACAGCTCTTGGGTGGTCCATAAGTGACCTTAAGGGCATAAGCCCAGCTAGATGCATGCACAAGATCCTATTGGAGGATGATGCTAAGCCAGTGATTCAACCACAGAGGCGGTTAAATCCAGCCATGAAGGAAGTAGTGCAGAAAGAGCTCACCAAGTTACTGGAGGCTGGGATTATTTATCCTATTTCTGATAGCCCCTGGGTGAGCCCTGTTCAAGTTGTCCCCAAAAAGGGAGGCATGACAGTGGTTCATAATGAAAAAAATGAACTGGTTCCTACAAGAACAGTTACAGGGTAGCGCATGTGTATTGACTACAAAAGGCTCAATACAGCCACCAGAAAGGATCATTTTCCTTTACCATTCATAGACCAGATGCTAGAGAGACTTGCAGGTCATGATTTTTACTGCTTTTTGGATGGCTATTCAGGTTACAACTAAATTGCAGTAGATCCTCAGGATCAAGAGAAAACTGCATTTACATGTCCATCTGGAGTATTTTCCTACAGAAGGATGCCATTTGGGCTGTGTAATGCACCTGCAACCTTTCAGAGATGCATGCTCTCTATTTTCTCTGATATGGTGGAAAAATTTCTGGAAGTCTTCATGGATGACTTTTCAGTATATGGAGACTCATTCAGCTTCTGTCTTGATCACCTGACACTAGTTCTGAAAAGATGCAAAGAGACTAACCTGGTTTTAAACTGGGAAAAATGTCACTTTATGGTGACTGAAGGGATTGTCCTTGGGCATAAAATTTCAAACAAAGGAATAGAGGTGGATCAAGCTAAAGTGGAAGTAATTGAAAAATTACCACCCCCTGCCAATGTTAAGGCAATCAGAAGCTTTCTGTGGAATACAGAATTCTATAGGAGGTTTATAAAGGATTTTTCAAAAATCGCAAAACCTCTAAGCAATCTGCTAGCTGCTGACACGCCATTTGTGTTTGACACAGAGTGTCTGTAGGTGTTTGAAACTCTGAAAGCTAAGCTGGTCACAGCACCAGTTATTTCTGCACCAGACTGAACATTACCATTCGAATTGATGTGTGATGCCAGTGATCATGCCATTGGTGCAGTATTGGGGCAGAGGCATGACAAGCTTCTGCATGTCATTTATTATGCTAGCCGTGTTTTAAATGACGCCCAGAAAAATTACACAACCACAAAAAAAGAATTGCTTGTAGTGGTTTATGCCATTGACAAGTTTAGATCATACTTAGTAAGATCAAAAGTGATTGTGTACACTGACCATGCTGCTCTTAAATATCTACTTACAAAGCAGGATTCAAAACCCAGGCTCATAAGATGGGTGTTGCTTCTGCAAGAGTTTAATATAGAAATAAGAGACAGAAAAGGGACAGAAAACTAAGTGGCTGATCACCTGTCCCGAATAAAACCAGTAGAAGGGGCGTTCTTCCCCCCTATTGAGATCTCTGAAACCTTTCCGGATGAGCAATTGTTCGCCATTCAAGAAACACCATGGTTTGCAGACATAGCAAACTATAAAGCTGCAAGGTTCATACCCAAGGAGTACAGCAGGCAACAAAAGAAAAAATTAATTACTGATGCAAAGTACTACTTGTGGGATGAACCCTATCTCTTTAAGAGATGTGCAGACGGAATAATCCGTAGGTGTGTGCCTAGAGAAGAAGCACAGAAGATCTTATGGCATTGCCATGGGTCACAATATGGAGGTCATTTCGGAGGTGAGTGAACAGCCACCAAGGTCCTCCAATGTGGTTTCTACTGGCCTACCCTTTATAAAGATTCCCGAGAGTTAGTACGTAACTGTGACAGTTGCCAGTGAGCTGGTAATCTGCCTCATGGTTACGCCATGCCTCAACAAGGGATCTTGGAATTGAGTTGTTTGATGTATGGGGCATTGACTTCATGGGCCTTTCCCACCATCAAACTCAAACACTTATATTCGGGTTGCAGTCGACTATGTATCTAAATGGATAGAGGCCATTGCCACGCCCACTAATGATACTAAGACAGTGCTGAAGTTCCTCCAGAAACATATCTTCAGCAGGTTTGGTGTCCCTAGAGTCCTAATCAGTGATGGGGGCACTCACTTCTGCAACAAATAGCTTTACTCTGCCATGGTCCGATATGGAATTAGCCACAAAGTGGCAACTCCATATCATCCACAGACAAATGGGTAAGCTGAAGTCTCTAACAGAGAACTAAAAAGAATCTTGGAACGGACTGTAAATACCCGTAGAAAGAATTGGGCAAGAAGCTTGGATGATGCTCTGTGGGCTTACAGAACAGCATTCAAGACTCCTATAGGGACCTCTCCATACCAGCTTGTGTATGGTAAGGCCTGTCATCTGCTCGTGGAACTAGAATACAAAGCCTACTGGACAACCAGATTCCAAAACTTTGATGCCAAATTAGCTAGAGAAAAAAGATTGCTCCAGCTGAATGAGCTAGAGGAATTCAGACTCACTGCTTTCGAAAATGCTAAACTCTACAAGGAGAAAGCAAAAAGATGGGATGACAGAAAGCTGTCATCTAGAGTCTTTGAACCAGGACAGAAGGTTCTGCTGTTTAACTCTTGGCTCAGGCTATTCCCCAGGAAACTGAAATCCCGGTGGAGGGGACCATATGTGATTACAAGTGTGTCACCATATGGCTATGTGGAGCTTCAAGACATTTATTCTAATAAGAAGTTCAGTGTTAATGGACAGAGAATCAAACATTATATTGAAGGAAATGTTGAGCAAGAATTCTCAAGGCTGAGGCTAGATTAAAAAAAGCTCAGCAAGGTCCAGCTAAAGACAATAAAGAAGCGCTTGCCGGGAGGCAACCCAGCCATTAGCAAAACTCTTTCTGTTATTTTATTTTATTCTATTCTTCATTTTATTTATTTTTAAAGAATATAAGTTCAATATTAACAAGGTAAAAAATCAATTGCATAAGTTCATAGGGCTACAGAAGGATTCAGAGTACAAAACAGGAAAAATGAGCTCACTGGTAAGAAAACGCCAGTAAGAGGCACAATTGGGCGTTAAACGCCCAAAAGGAGCATCTACTGGGCGTTTAACGCCAGTAGAGAGAGCCATCTGGGCGTTAAACGCTAGAAAGAAGCAGCTTCTGGGCGTTTAACGCCAGATTTACAGCATCTTGGGCGTTCAGAAAAACGCCCAGTAACAAAGGAGTTTCTGGCGTTTAACGCCAGCTGCAAGCAACAGCTGGGCATTAAACGCCCAGACCAAGCACCAAGTGGGTGTTAAACACCCAAAACATGCAGCAGTTGGGCGTTTAACGCCAGGATTGTGGGGAGTAGGCAATTTCGTTTTGAATTCAAATTTTTTCCATTTTTTATGTTTCAATTCATGATTTTTTGCACAAACATGTTACAAATCCTAATTTTTCAAATTCTTTTTCAAAAGATATCAAATGTATCTTAATTCGTAAACCCTTTTTTTTAATCCTCTTCAAATTATTTTCAAATCCTTTTCAAAACAAATCTATCTCTTTTCCTGCTACAATCTTTTCAACTCATCAATATCTTTTCCAAATCTTCACAACGTCTTTTCAAAACAAAGCTATCTTTTTAAAACATCTTTCATATTATTCATATCTTTTAAATTTTAAAGTGCATCCTTTTCCTATCATACTTATCTTTTACAAATCATATCTTTTATCATATCTTCTTCAAAATTTTTGAAAACCTTCCCCCTTTCCCTTTAAATCCTAGTTCGGCCCCTCCCACCTCCACAATTCCGACTTGGCTCTCCTCCTATTCCTCTCCTTTCTTTTCTTTTGCTTGAGGACAAGCAAACCTCTAAGTTTGGTGTGTTTATCCGTGATCACTAAGCCAATACCCACTAAGATTATGACTCCTAAGGAAAAACAAACCAACTCAAGAGGCAGGAAAGAGAATATTCCAAAACCACTTTGGAATCAAGGGAAGTTCTTAACTAAAGAACATTCAGACTATTACTACAAAATAATGGGTCTAAGGTCAGTGATCCCGGAAGTTAAATTCGATCTGAAAGAAGATGAATATCCGGAGATCCAAGAGCAAATTCGAAACAGGAGCTGGGAAGTCCTAGCTAATCCTAAAACAAAGGTGGGAAGAAACATGGTTTAGGAATTCTAGGCAAATCTGTGGCAGACGAACAGGCAGAGAATAGCGGGAACCGCATTCTATGACTATAGAACTCTGGTCAGAGGGAAGATTGTTCACACCCACCCTGACAAAATAAGGGAGATCTTCAAGCTGTCTCAACTGCAAGATGACCCAGACTCCTTTAATAAGAGAATGATGAGATCAAACCTGAACTTGGACAAAATCCTAGAGGACATATGTCTCCCTGGAGCTAAATGGACAACAACACAAAGGGTGCCCCAAACCAACTCAAAAGAGGAGATCTCAAACCAGTTGCCAGAGGCTGGCTGGACTTCATTGGGCGCTCTATACTGCCCACTAGCAACTGCTCTGAAGTCACCATCAGAAGAGCAGTAATGATTCATTGCATTATGCTGGAAAAAGAAGTAGAAGTTCATCAGCTAATTGCTTGTGAGCTTTACAAAATTGCAAACAAGAACTCCAAAGATGCCAGATTGACTTATCTAAGCTTGGTCTCTCTGTTATGTAAAGATGCTGGGTTAAAAATGGGAGTAGATGAGTACATCCCAGTTGAGCTACCAATCACCAAAAAGTCTATGGAAGGACAACAAGTGCAGGACGACCCCATCAAGAGGAGAGCACAGGAGTTCCTCCCGGAAATCCCTCAAATAGAATACTGGGATCGCCTATAAGCATCTGTCACCAAGTTGCAAGAAGCTGTGGATCAACTGAAGGAAGAACAGCAAAATCAAAACAACATGCTCTGCAAACTGCTTAGAGAACAAGAAGAGCAAGGGCGTGAACTGAAGGAACTGAAGCGCCAGAAGCTATCTCTTGAAGGGCCAAGCACTCCACATACTAAAGAGGCATCCACCTCCCAAATTCAAGGTTGTTGAGTTCTAATCTTAGCCTTAACTCTGTGATAATTGTTCTTATTAGAAATTTACCTTAGAAGTTATATATGAGTAGTAGTAATTAGTATCTCAATTTTGATTTTATCTCCAATTAAGCTATAATTTATTTTTCTCATCATCATCAAACATGAATAAAATAGCAGATTTTTATTATAAGGAGGCAATATTTTTTTCGAGTTCTTAATAAGGAAAATTCTAATTATCTATATGTAGTGGCAAGGCTTTTTGTCTTCTGAATGAATGCCTGAATAGTGCATATTTTTGATATTGAATTTTATGAATGTTAAAATTGTTGGCTCCTGAAAGAATGATGAACAAGAGAAATGTTATTGATGATCTGAAAAATCATGAAATTGATTCTTGAAGCAAGAAAAAGCAGCAAAAAAAAAAGAAAAAAGAGAAAGAGAGAAGAAGAAGGAGCAGTAGAAAAAGCCAGTAGCCCTTAAAACCAAAAGGCAAGGGTAAGAAGGATCCAAGGCTTTGAGCATTAATGGATAGGAGGGTCTAAAAGGAATAAAATCCTGGCCTAAGCAGCTAAAACTTCCTGACCACTTTCTCTCCCCTCATTTTTTTTTCGAAAATCTTCACCCATTTTTATTTATTTTATTTTAACTTATTTTATTTTTGAAATAAGTAAATAAATAAATAAATAATAAAAATAAATTTTTTATTTGACATCATCTCCCTTTCTCCATCATTGATCTAAGTGGAAATGAACAGTCCAGGAGGACTCTGGGGTCATATGCTAACCCCTCTACTGCTTCATATGGGATTAGTATCTACATACCCTCTATTGGAGTTAGTAGCTTTGAGTTGAATCCTCAGCTCATTATCATGGTGCAGCAAAGCTGCCAGTATTTCGATCTTCCACAGGAACAACCTACAGAGTTTCTGGCACAGTTTTTACAAATTGCTGACACAGTACATGATAAGGAAGTAGATCAGGATGTCTACAGATTATTACTGTTTTCATTTGCTGTAAAAGACCAAGCCAAGAGGTGGTTGAATAACCAACCTAATGCCAGCATAAGGACATGGAAACAGCTGACAGAAAAATTCCTGAATCAATACTTTCCTCTAAAACGGATGACACAGCTAAGGCTGGACATCCAAGGCTTTAAACAAGGAGATAATGAATCTCTTTATGATGCCTGGGAGAGATACCGAGAGATGCTACAAAAATGCCCCTCTGAAATGTTTTCAGAGTGGGTTCAGTTAGACATCTTCTATTATGGGCTTACAAAAAGAGCTCAGATCTCTCTAGATTACTCAGCTGGTGGATCTATCCACATGAGAAAGACAATTGAAGAAGCTCAAGAGCTCATTGATACAGTTGCTAGAAATCAGCATCTGTACCTAAGTAGTGACCCTTCCATGAAAGAAGAGGCTAAAACAGTAACTGCTGAACTCAGTCCTGCAGAGCAAGCTGCTGAATTCAATCAGCAATTGGATTTTCTAACAAAGCAGTTAGCTGAATTCAAGGATAAACTACAAGAGACAAGGATGGCTAATATAAACATGGAAGTACAATTAAAGCAAACAAAGCAGCAGCTGTCAAAATAAATAACAGAAGAATGCCAAGCAGTTCAATTAAGAAGTGGAAAAGCACTAAATACCCCACTTCAAGGCAGTAGGAAACCAAGAAATGAGCAACCCACCCAAAATCCATCTGAGGACAGTAAGAGCCCAGGGAAAAATAATTCTGGCGCTAAAACGCCAGGAGTTGGGTGGAAGGCTGGCGTTGAACACCCAGACCATACTCAGGACTGGCGTTCAATGCCAGAAACAAGCAAGGATCTGGCGTTGAATGCCCAAAAGAAGCACAGTTCTGGCGTTTAAACGCCAGGAACAGATGAGGGGCTGGCGTCTAACGTCACTCCAGCTTCTAACTCTGGCACTCAATTGCTAGTAAGGGATCAGACACACACAAGTGCTGATAACAATCCATCTAAAAAGGCTTCTTCAACCACTACTGTAGGAAATAAACTTACAGCAACTAAGGTTGAGGAATATAAAGCCAAGATACCTTATCCTCAAAAACTCCGCCAAGAGGAGCAGGATAAGAAATTTGCTCGCTTTGCAGATTATCTCAGGACTCTTGAAATAAAGATTTCATTTGCAGAGGCACTTGAGCAAATACCTTCTTATGCCAAGTTCATGAAAGAGATCTTGAGTCATAAGAAGGATTGGAGAGAAACTGAAAGAGTTCTCCTCACTGAAGAAGGCTGAGAGTCTCGAATCAGAGTTGGAAGACATCTTTAAAGATGTTCAGCCTGATTTGGAGGATTCAGAGGGAATGAAAGAGCCTCTGAAATTTCCTCTGGAAGAGGAAAAACCTCCTAAACCCGAGTTCAAACCATTACCACCATCCCTGAATTATGCATTTCTGGGAGAAGGTGACACTTTTCCAGTGATCATAAGCTCTGCTTTAAATCCACAGGAAGAGGAAGCACTTATTCAAGTGCTAAGGACACACAAGACAGCTCTTGGGTGGTCCATTGGTGACCTTAAGGGCATAAGCCCAGCTAGATGCATGCACAAAATCTTATTGGAGGATAATGCTAAACCAATGGTTCAACCATAGAGGCGGCTAAATCCAGCCATGAAGGAAGTGGTGCAGAAAGAGGTCACCAAATTACTGGAGGCTGGGATCATTTATCCTATTTCTGATAGCCCCTGGGTGAGCCCTGTTCAAGTTGTCCTCAAAAAGGGAGGCATGACAGTGGTTCATAATAAAAAGAATGAACTGGTTGCTACAAGAACAGTTACAGGGTGGCGCATATGTATTGACTACAGAAGGCTCAATACAGCCACCAGAAAGGATCTTTTTCCTTTACCATTCATAGACCAGATGCTAGAAAGACTGGCAGGTCATGATTATTACTGCTTTTTGGATGGCTACTCAGGCTATAACCAGATTGCAGTAGATCCCCAGGATCAAGAGAAAACAGCATTCACGTGTCTATCTGGAGTGTTTGCTTATAGAAGGATGCCGTTTGGGCTGTGTAATGTGCCTACAACCTTCCAGAGATGCATGCTCTCTATTTTCTCTGATATGGTGGAAAAATTTCTGGATTTTCAAAAATTGCAAAACCTCTAAGCAATCTGCTAGCTGCTGACACGCCATTTGTGTTTGACACAGAGTGTCTGCAGGCGTTTGAAACGCTGAAAGCTAAGCTGGTCACAGCACCAGTTATTTTTGCACCAGATTGGAAATTACCATTTGAGCTAATGTGTGATGCCAGTGATCACGCCATTGGTGCAGTATTGGGACAGAGGCATGACAAGCTTCTGCATGTCATTTATTATGCTAGCCGCATTTTAAATGATGCCCAGAAAAATTACACAACCACAGAAAAAGAATTGCTTGCAGTGGTTTATGCCATTGACAAGTTCAGATCATACTTAGTAGGATCAAAAGTGATTGTGTATACTGACCATGCTGCTCTTAAATATCTACTCACGAAGCAGGATTCAAAACCCAGGCTCATCAGATGGGTGTTGCTTCTACAAGAGTTTGATATAGAAATAAGAGACAGAAAAAGGACAGAGAACCAAGTGGCTGATCATCTGTCTCGGATAGAGCCAGTAGAAGGGACGTCCCTCCCCTCTCTTGAGATCTCTGAGACTTTTTTGGATGAGCATTTATTTGCCATTCAGGAAACACCGTGGTTTGTAGACATTGCAAACTATAAAGCTGCAAGGTTCATACCCAAAGAGTACAGCAGGCAACAAAAGAAAAAATTAATTACTGATGCAAAGTACTACTTGTGGGATGAACCTTATCTCTTCAAGAGATGTGCAGACGGGATAATCCGGAGATGTGTGCCTAGAGAAGAAGCATAGAGAATCCTATGGCATTGCCATGGATCACAATATAGAGGCCATTTCGGAGGTGAGCGGACAGCCACCAAGGTCCTCCAATGTGGTTTCTACTGGCCTACACTCTACAAGGATTCCCGAGAGTTTGTACGAAACTGTGACAGTTGCCAGAGAGCTGATAATTTGCCCCATAGTTACGCCATGCCTCAACAAAGAATCTTAGAGATTGAGTTGTTTGACGTATGGGGATTGACTTCATGGGACCTTTCCCACCATCATACTCAAACACTTATATTCTGGTGGCAGTTGACTATGTATCAAAATGGGTAGAGGCCATTGCCACACCCACCAATGATACTAAAACAGTGCTGAAGTTCCTCCAGAAACATATTTTTAGCAGGTTTGGTGTCCCTAAAGTACTAATCAATGATGGGGGCACTCACTTCTGCAACAAACAGCTTTACTCTGCCATGGTCCGGTATGGGATTCGCCACAAGGTGGCAACTCCATATCATCCACAAACTAATGGGCAAGCTGAAGTCTCTAACAGAGAACTAAAGAGAATCCTGGAACGGACTGTAAGTACCCGTAGAAAGGATTGGGCAAGAAGCTTGGATGATGCTCTGTGGTCTTACAGAACAGCATTCAAGACTCCTATAGGGACCTCTCCATACCAACTTGTGTATGGTAAGGCATGTCACCTACCCGTGGAACTGGAACACAAAGCCTACTGGGCAACCAAATTCCTGAATCTTGATGCCAAATTAGCTGGAGAAAAAAGATTGCTTCAGCTAAATGAGCTAGAGGAGTTCAGATTCACTGCTTTCGAAAATGCCAAGCTTTATAAAGAGAAATAAAAAAAGTGGCATGACAGAAAGCTGTCATCTAGAATCTTTGAACTAGGACAGAAGGTTCTGTTGTTTAACTCTAGACTCAGGCTATTCCCTGGGAAACTGAAATCCCGGTGGAGAGGACCATATGTGATTACAAGTGTATCACCATATGGTTATATGGAACTTCAAGATATTGATTCAGATAAGAAGTTCATTGTTAATGGACAGAGAATCAAGCACTATCTTGAAAGCAATGTTGAGCAAGAGTGCTCAAGGCTGAAGCTAGACTAAAAGCTCAGCAAGGTCCAGCTAAAGACAATAAAGAAGCGCTTGCTGGGAGGCAACCCAGCCATAGGGCATCACTTCCTCTAAGCATTTTGCCCTATTCTTGATTTTATTTGTTTATATAAAGTTCATTGATCCTAAGGTAAAATGTCAATTGTATAAGTTCACAGGGTTATAAAAGGAATCCACACACAAAACAGAGAAAAAGAGCTTGCTGGCAAGAAAACGCTAGTAAGAGTCTGTTTTGGGCGTTCAACGCCCAAAAGAAGCATCCACTGGGCATTGAACGCCAGTAAGGATAGCTATATGGGCGTTAAACGCCAGAAAGGAGCATCTTCTGGGCGTTGAACGCCAGAAAGAAGCTCCTTCTGGGCGTTTGACGCCAAATTTACAGCATCCTGGGCGTTCAGAAAAACGTCCAATGACAAAGGACTTCCTGGCGTTCAACGCCAGAAAGAAGCAACAGCTGGGCGTTGAACGCCCAGGAGAAGCAGCATTTGGGCGTTGAACGCCCAAAACATGCAGCGTTTGGGCGTTCAAATGCCAGGATGGTGGGGAGGAGGTAAATTCGTTTTTCTTCATATTTTTCATTTTAATTTTGATTTCCATGTTTTCAATTCATGATTTCTTGCATAAACATGTTAAGAACCCTGATTTCTAAAATCCCTAATTTCTAAAAATCCTACTTTAAAAATATCAAATGTATCTTAATCCATAAGCACAAACCCTCTTTTTCAATCCAATTCAACTCTTTTTCAAATTTTCAAAACAAATCTATCTTTTCACTCTAAAATCTTTTCAACTAATCAATATCTTTTTCAAATCTCCACATTATCTTTTTCAAAATCTAAATTTATCTTTTTCAAATATCTTTCATATCTTCTCAATTTTAAACCGTATCTTTTCATATCATACTTATCTTTTCCAAATCAATCTTTTTTATCATATATTTTCTAAATTTTTGAACCCACCCCCCTCTCCCTTTAAATATGGGTTCGGCCTCCCTCCCCTTCCATCCATAATTGCACTAGCTCTCCTTCTCTCCCTCTCCTTTCTTTTCTTTTGCTTGAGGACAAGCAAACCTCTAAGTTTGGTGTGCTTATCCGTGATCACTAAGATCATGGTTCCTAAAGGAAAACAACCCACTACAAGAGGCAAGAAAGAGAGTGTTCCAAAACCACTTTGGAATCAAGGGAAGTTTTTAACTAAAGAACATTCAGACCATTATTACAAAATAATGGGTCTAAGATCAGTGATCCCGGAAGTTAGATTCGATATGAAAGAAGACGAATATCCGGAAATCCAGGAGCAAATTCGAATCAGGAACTGGGAGATCCTAGCTAATCCTGAAACGAAAGTGGGAAGGAATATGGTCCAGGAGTTCTATGCTAATATGTGGCAAACAGACAGGCAAAGACTATCTGGATCTGCTATCTATGACTATCGAACCTTGGTCAGAGGAAAGATTGTTCATACCCACCCTGACAAGATCAGGGAGATCTTAAAGCTACCTCAGCTGAAAGATGATCCAGACTCCTTCAATAGGAGAATGATGAGAACAGACAAGGGCCTGGATAAGATTCTAGAGGATATATGTATCCCTGGAGCCAGGTGGACCATCAGCACGAAGGGTGTCCCTAATCAACTCAAAAGAGAAGATCTCAAACCAGTCGCTAGAGGATGGCTGGACTTCATTGGGCATTCTCTGCTGCCCACTAGCAACCGTTCTGAAGTCACTATTAGAAGAGCAGTAATGATCCATTGCATCATGATGGGAAAAGAAGTGGAAGTTCATCAACTGATTTCAACTGAATTTTACAAAATTGCAAACAAAAATTCCAAAGATGCCAGATTGGCTTATCCAAGCTTGATTTCTATGCTCTGCAAGGACGCTGGAGTAAGGATGGGAATAACTGAGTATATCTCAGTTGAGCGACCAATCACCAAAGCATCAATGGAAAAACAACAAGCACATGATGACCCCATCAAGAAGAAAACACAGGAATTTCTCTAGAAATCCCTCAATCTGAATACTGGGAGTATCTTGAAACATCGATTACCAAGATGCAAGAAGCTATGGAACAAATAATGAAAGAACAGAAGGAACAAAGTAGCATTCTTTGCTATTTGATTAAAGAATAGGAGGAGCAAGGGCGTGACTTAAGGGAATTGAAGCGCTAGAAATTATCTCTTGAAGGACCAAGCACCCCGCAGATTAGAGGAACATCCACTCCCCAGAACAAAGGTTGTTAAATTCCAATCTTAGCCTTAACTCTGTGATAACTGTTCTTATTTTAGTTTTACCTTAGGAGTCATATAGTAGTAATTAGTATCTATATTTTTGATTTTATCTCCAATTAAGCTACAATTTAATTTTCTCATCATCATCAAACATGAATAAAATAGGAGAATTTCTTTAGAATAAGAGGCAATAATTTTTGAGTTTTTAATAAGAAAATTCTAATTATTTACATGTGGTGGCAATACTTTCTGTCTTCTGAATGAATGCTTGAACAGTGCATATGTCTTTTGAATTTGATGTATAAGACTGTTAAATATGTTGGCTCTTTGAAAGAATGATGAACATGAGACATGTTATTGATAATCTGAAAAATCATAAAAATGATTCTTGAAGCAAGAAAAAGTAGCAAAGAACAAAAGCTTGCAGAAAAAAAATAGAGAAAGAAAAAGAAAAAGCAAGCAGAAAAAGCCAAAGCTCTTAAAACCAAAAGGCAAGAGCAAAAAGCCAATAGCCCTTAAAACTAAAAGGCAAGGGTAATAAAAAGGATCCAAGGCTTTA